>NC_081563.1:17771567-17937109 GCF_022355385.1 Mustela nigripes | reverse complement strand
TTAAACCTTTTTTTTTTTTTTTTTAAGATTTTATTTATTTATTTGACAGACAGAGATCACAAGTAGGGAGAGAGGGGGAAGCAGGCTCTCTGCTCAGAGAGCCTGATGTGGGCATAATCCGTGTCATGGGATTATACCCTAAGCCAAAGGCAGAAGCTTTAACCCACTGAGCCACCCAGGCACCCCTAGCTTTAAACTTTTTATAGATTCTTTATCCTGTAAATTTTCTTAACACCATCTTCAAATAAAAATATTGAAATTTTTTTTTTTTTTGGTCTTAGATCTGGTAGTCAGTTATTTATAGTGGCATTGTGGAGTTAAATATTTGTAGTATTACAGATTTTATTTTTAAAGCAATCTTGACACTCACCTTAGGGCTTAAACTTAAAGCTCTAAGATCAAGAATCGCATGCTCTACTGACTGAGCCAGCCAGGTGCCCCAAATATTTGGAGTATTATAAACAAATGTTCTGTTTCACAAGTTTTATTATAGCAATTATATTAAGGTAAAAGATGTTCTGGATTTTGGGGGGCATTATCTTCTTTTATTTTTTCTCATCATAGCACATATGGGGCATTATCTTCTGATGGATGCTGATTCAGAAAGTTATTTAATTGGTTCAATGTACAGTTACATATCAGGTAATTATGCTTTGATGAAGAGCTCTTTCACATGTCTGACACATTTTTTGGTTTTATTTTGTGATTGTAGTACTGCTGAAGCTGTACTACAGGAAATGGACAACATTAACATCAGACGGAATCGTCGGTCAGGAGAAGTAGAACGACTTAGAATGTGGACTGATACAGAATTTGTGAGTATATTAACTTTAACAACCTTGGCAAATATTTTGGTTTTTTGGTTGCGGAATTCAAAGGGAGGATGAGCAGCATTTGGATTTTCTTGAAATTAGGGATTTTATGTTTTCTTCTGTCCTTACTCTGCTTTCCACAATCTTCCCCAAAAGACCCTTTTGTCAGAAGAATCATCTTAAACAGTACCACTTTGGGGTCGCCTGGGTGGCTCAGTGGGTTAAGCCTCTGCCTTCGGCTCAGGTCATGATCTCAGGGTCCTAGGATTGAGCCCCTCTCAGGCTCCCTGCTTAGCAGGGAACCTGCTTCCCCCCTCTGTCTCTCTGCTTGCCTCTCTGCCCACTTGTGATCTCTCTCTGTCAAATAAATGGATGAAATCTTTTTTGTTGTTGTTGTTGTTCAAAGATTTTATTCATTTATTTGACAGACAGAGATCACAAGTCCCAGAGAGGCAGGTAGAGAGAGAGGAGGAAGCAGGCTCCCCGCTGAGCAGAGAGCCCAATGCGGGGCTCGATCCCAGGACCCTGAGATCATGACCTGAGCTGAAGGCAGAGGCTTTAATCCACTGAGCCACCCAGGCGCCCCTGAATGGATGAAATCTTAAAAAAAAAAAAAAAAAAAAAAAGTACCAGTCTGATTGTTAACTCTGCTGATTTGAACCTTTAATGTTCTTTTTATTGTGTACTGAATTAATTAAAAATACCTTGACCTTCATAATCTGGTTTCAGCTTTATCTTCTCACACACCATTGCCCAGATAAAAATAAATCATTCTTGTTCCTTTATCCTTAACCACTGGTAATAGTTCTGGTTAGGGACTGCTGCAATCCTACCTTTGTTTCAAGGTTCATCTCAAATGCTGCCTCCCTTCCCTTCCCTTAGCAACAAGAGGATCATCTCTCTGAATTCTATGGTACATTGTACCTTTCTTTATGGCATTTAGTTTGTTTTACTTTGTTTTATAGTTACCTGTGACTTGTCTTATTCCATCTTACTAGGCTGTAATTTGCTTCAGGGAGAAAGTATGTTCATGGCATTAGAGTTTTAAATTTTCAAATATTTTATACATTTGTTTTATTTTTCCTTTTGTCCCTTGCATTTATTGAATTCAGGAACCTCCATTTTTTCATGAGTCTGTGCCTTCAAATAGGTGCTTAGTAAATTTCAAGAGTGGTCTTATACCATTGGGTTAATGGTATTCATGGATAGGAATAAAATCCACGTTAATCGACAGCTTTCTGTCTTTAAAAGGAAAACATGGATATGTATTCAAGAGTGAAAAGGCGAAGAAAATCACTGAGAAGAAATAGTTATGGGATACAGAATCATCATGAGGTCTCCACTGAGGGTGAAGAAGAAGGTTTGTAAAGTACCTTATGAAGTAAATACTACGAAGTTGAGGTGGGAGGGAGGAAGCATGTGTGAGGTAATAATATGCATAATACTGCTGGATGGGTGATTTTTGGCTTTAGAGGTCTATATTGTATAATTTGGAATAATTTTTATTTGGCACTCTGAGTTTTTACCTTCACCTTGAAAAATGCCTTTATACTATCGCCTTTACATAATTTATTAGTAGTCCTCCTGAGACCTAATCTGGTGTGACATTTGCCATGGACTGATTTGTTATTAGGTGAGGCCTCTTTTGTGTTTCGATAGATAGCTTCTAACTGGAAGCCTCTATCCATAGTCACTTTCTATATCCTCTGAATCTCTGTGATTATTTGGGTCCCAAATTTAGTTATGGACCGAGAAGTAAATAGTGACATTCAGAGAAAGAGGGCCTGCTACTGTTAGTGGAATAGGTTGTACTGCTCTTTTCTGAGGCTTGTCTGGGTTCTGAATTGAAGAGCCCTGGCTGAATTTTTAGGGTTGGAGCTGGGAACATGATGGAAGTAGCTTTGCCCCCAATCAGTGACTAGTAAGTACACCTATAGAATTCAATTCTGTAGGTGTTAATTTTTATTGAAATGGGTTTTCAGAAGATTCCATGTATTGTAAATACAGGATAGTTGTATTTTACCAGGAAATCTTACCAGTTCCTATTATTTGTATAGCTTAGATGGAGAAGATGGGGTTTTTTTCTCAAATTCTCTAATATATTATTAGCGAGTTCTGAAGAGCTGATATTTCTAACGAAGGTACTTTATTGAGCAAATATTATTGTTGTTACAGCTAGAACCTCTATATTACTTCCTTTGGAGAAAATCAGTATAGGTGAGACAGATTTATAATGTGACTTTTACCTTTTCATTAACTAAACACCTTTGTAGAGTTTTCACAGTAGATTTGCCATGTATAGAATTTCTTCCTACAATATTGTTGTGTAGGTGTTTCTCAAAATGTAATATTTTTTGAGGATTTAGAGAGACTTAACTTGGGTATAAGTAATTTATTTAGAGAATAATATTGTATCTACTGATTTTCTCTAGAACTTAATAATAAAAATTTTTATAAACTTGGAATAAGCTTTCAGATGTCATTATTAAAATATGAAGTCCTTTGCATTTTTAGTCTCCTATTTCACTCAGTATTACTGGTGGTTTAAAAATTTTTCCTGTTCCTTAATATGGTTGTGTTGTGTTGACAATTCCTGTGGCTAAAAAGTTAATCACAAAGTATATTGGATTTGGGGACCATAAGCAAGTAAATTTTTATCAGATTTTAATTTAATTTAATTTATTATTATTTTTAAAAGATTTTATTTTTAAATAATGTCTACACCAAACATGGGGCTTGAATTCAAAAACCTGAGATCAAGAGTTACATGCTCTACTGACTGAGCCAGCCAGGCACCCCACCTCAGACGTTTATTTTAAACTGTAAATTTGGGTTCCCCAGGTCGCTCAGTCTGTTAAGCATCTGCCTTAGGCTCAGGTCACTATCCTGGAGTCCCGGGATCGAGCCCCGTATTGGACTCCCTGCTGAGCAGGGAGTCTGCTTCTTCCTCTGCCCCTTATCCTGCTCATGTGCTCTCTAACTCTCTCAAATAAATAAAATTAAAAAGTATATAGATACACATATATATGTAATAAATAGTGGTTTGGCTGTAACTATGGTATGACATCTATCTACAGTTTATTTTTTTTTTAAGATTTTATTTTTTTGAGAGAGAGAGAGAGAGAGAGACAGAGAGAATGAGACTGAGAGCATGAGTAGGGAGGAGAGGGAGAAGCAGGCTCCCTGTGGAGCAGGGAGCCCGAAGTGAGGCTCGATCCCAGAATCCTGATATTATGACCTGAGATGAAGGCAGACGCTTTACCTACTGAGCCACCCAGGTGTCTCCAGCCAAAGCACTTTTTAAAAATAAACTTTCAGGACTTATGTACATTATAATTTATTTTTTAAGTATATAGTTAGGCAAATCATAAAGTGATCACTTATGTCAAGAAATAAACCATTAATACCCCAGAAATCGGCTTCATGCTCCCTCATAATTCCTACCTGCATTTTCCTACCAAAATAGAACTAATTTGTGCTTATCTGTCGTCAGCAGGCGTAAGAAACCATTATACTGCCAAAAAAAATTGCTCTTGCTGTAACATTAGTAATTACCTTGTAAGCATATTTTTTTGAACTACCAAGTGGTATTTGGATACTAACCTTATTCACTGGTGGGTAACTGGCCATTAAATGAAGTTTGATCAAGTCAAATTTTGATTTATCTTCTATTACTGTTTTGTATGACCAAAGATCATAAGTATACCTAGGTTATTTAGCAGAGAGCTATATTATTTGTAGGAAAGGCATTTTTAAAAAATACCTGTCTGGTTGATTTTTAATTGTATTGATATATGCTGTATAATAAAATGTTGACACTTTAAAATGTCAACTGTGCTGAGAGTAAAAGACAAAATATAAATAAATACTCATTTCTAGAGTGAACCAGTCCTTGTGGATTAAAAAAATGATTCTTTTCTTTAATGTGGGGGAAAACTAGAATCTCAAGAGGAGGATGGAGATATAGAAGTTGAAGAGGCGGAAGGAGAAGAAAATGATAGACCATATAATTTGAGACAAAGGAAAACAGTGGATCGATACCAAGCACCTCCAATAGGTAAGAGATGCTGAAGAACTTCTTTTGTAGTTGAGCAGCTTATTCTACTTCACCTCTTTAAAAAAATAAGTGCTGCTAAATTCAGAGATTTTATTTTTAAGTGATCTCTACATCCCGTGTGAGGCTTGAATTCACAACCCCAAGAGTTGCATGCTCTACCAGCTTAGCCAGCCAGGCACCTCCAGTTTTGCTGAATTTAGAAGAATGGAATTTCTTGTAGTTCCATTTATCTGGTTTTTTTTGTTTTTGTTTTTTTAAAGATTTTATTTTTATTATTCATTTGACAGACAGAGATCACAAGCAGGCAGAGAGGCAGGCAGAGAGAGAGGAGGAAGCAGGTTCCCGATGTGGAGCAGGGAGCCCGATGTGGGGCTCGATCCCAGGCCCCTGGGATCATGACCTAGGCCAGAGGCAGAGGCTTTAACCCACTGAGCCACCTAGGCGCCCCTGTATTTATAGGGATTATGCAGTCATCACCACTGTCTAATTCCAGGACATTTTATTATTTCTTCACTTTCATACCCTCAGACCTTGGCAACCACTAATGTACTTTCTGTCTATAGATTTGCCTTTATGTGACCTTTTGTGTCTAACTTCTTTCACTTAGCATAATGTTTTTAAGGAAGGACTGAGATATTTATATGAGATAGTTATACTTTGTTTGTTTAAAGATTTTATTTATTTGAGAGAGAGAGAGAGCGAGCGAGCACGAGTGGGGTGAGGAGTAGAGGGAGAAGCAGACTCCCTGCTTATTAGAGATCCTGATGTGGGACTCCATCTTGGGACTCTGGGATCGTGCTTAACTGAGTGAGCCACCCAGGCACCCCAATACTTAAACTCTTATGCTCTAAAATGATGATTGAATCTCTGAAAGGGGTGGGTCGGAGTTATCTTACTAGAGGCTTGCCTCTAGTTGATGCAGATTGGTATGCAGACATTACACCAGGTAGGAGTCACTGTCACAGATAGCCCTGTTGATAATGGGGGAGATATGTAAAGATAGAAAAAAGATTGTGAGCCATTTTTATAGATAAATGAAATCTTTATTGGGGAATAATTGAAATGCAGTATACTGCAGATACACATATTTAATATGTACAGTTTGGCAAATTGGACATACCTTAGGTACGTACCTATGAAACTGTCATCACCATCAAGATACTGAACATGTTTATCAACCCCCCAAATATCTTGTTGCCTGTTTGTAATCTGTTTCTAACCTTCTGGAACCATCTCCATCCCAGTCCTTGAGAAGGCACTGATCTCATCTGCTTTCTCTAACTGTAGATGAGTTCACATTTTCTTGAATTTTGTGTACAATATATACTCTTTTTTGTCCAACTTCTTTCACTCAGCATAATTTTTAGACTCATCCATGTTGTTGAAAATAATACCAGAGTATTTCTTTTTATTACCAAATAGCATTCCATTGTATGGCTATATCACAAATTGTTTATTCATTCATTTGTGGATGAACATTTAGACTGTTGACATTTTTAGTGTTTTGCTGTTACAGATTTCTTATGAACATTCATGTGCAAGTCTTTGGACATATTGTTTCATTTTTCATAAACACTGAGGAGTAGAATGGTTGGGTTTGTTATTAGGTTTATGTTTAATGTGCTAAGAAATTGCCAGACTGTTTTCCAGAGTGATTGTACCACTTACATTCTCCCTAAGAGTACATGAGAGTCCAGTTGCACCATTCTGTTGCCACATACTTGGTATGATCCGTTTTTGAAATTAATTTTAATATATATTTACTGTAGTTTAAATGTCCATTTCCCAAGTGATGTTGAGCATCTTTATGTGCTGCTTTGCCAGCATTATCGCTGGTGAAATGTCTGTTCATATCTCTTGCCCTTTTTTTCAATTGAGTTGTTTATTTTTTCAGTACTGAGTTTTAAGAGTCCTATGTATTGTGGCAATCAGTTCTTTATCTGATACATGATTTGCAAATATTTTCTTTGTGTGTAGCTTGTTTCCTTTAATTTCTTGATAGTGTCTTTCAAAGAGCAGAATTTGTAATTTTGATGAACTCCAATATATTACGTTTTTTAATGGATTATGCTTTTGGTGTGGTATCCAAAAAAATCTTTGTTTAACCCCAGATGATGAAGATTTAATTTAACATCTTTTGAGAAAGTTTGTTTGCAATTTATGCTATTATTTGCTACAAAGTTTTATTTTTGCTGTACTCCTTCTAGATAGCATTTGGAACTTGAACACACAAGACTCACTTCTATTCAGAAAGTAAACAGAAGTAATTTCTATTCCTTTAATACATCAGTTTATCAATTTATCGTTAGTTATTTCTTTGCTGTCTTTTTTTCTTTTTCTTTAAGTACCGGCTCATCAAAAAAAGAGGGAAAACACACTGTTTGATATTCACAGATCTCCAGCAAGAAGAAGCCATATCAGGTATGTTTTGCTGGTTTTCAAAAGAGGAAAAATTTATATCAGTTATTTAGATATATTCTTTAAATAATACATTATGAAATGTCTTATAATTAGAATATAGGTATTGATGGTGTTGATAATGTCAATGAGGAACTAAATGGTATCTTTCTTTAAGGACTAGTAGTTATTATCTTACATGTGACTGTTCTCTTCCTGGTTTAGTTTGCTTGGAATAGTTACTGTTTTAACAATTATGTTCTCTACAGCTACATAGCTCTTTGGTGATCTACTTGTGTAGAGTTGAATCTAAACGACTCACATTGCTTTCACTTGAAACAGTGGTTCAGTTAGTCTTTCCTGTTTTTTCCCTTTTCCTCTTTCTTTCTTTTTTTTTAAAGATTTTATTTATTTGAGACAGAGAGCATTAGCCAGTGCACACATGAGTAGGGGAGGGTTGTCACAGAGTAAGAGGGAGAAGCAGACTCCCTGCTGAGTAGGGAGCCTGATTCAGGGCTCCATCCTAGGACCCAGAGATCATGACCTGAGCTGAGGGCAGCCGATGAACGACGGAGCCACCCAGGCACCCCTTGTTGGCCATTTTTATATCTTCTTTGTAAAGATTTCTGCTTAAATTTCTGCCCTCTTAAAATGGAGTTGTTTGCCTTCTTACTGAGTTTTAAGTTTTAAAAATATATTCTAAACATAAATCTTTTGTCACATGTACATATTACAAGTGTTTGCTCCATCATTTGACTTGGCTATTTGTTCTCAAAATGATGTTTTGAAGAGCAAATGTTTAAAAATTTTTTTAAATGAATTTTTAGTTTTGGAACAATTTTTGCTTTGCAGAAAATTTGCAAAAATAGTATAGGTTTCCCTTAAACCTCTTACCCAGTTTGTTGTTGTTGTTGAATATTTTATTTATTTATTTATTTGACAGAGGGAGACGCAGTGAGAGAGGGAACACAAGCAGGGGGAGTGCGAGAGGGAGAAGCAGGGAGCACAATGCGGGGCTTGAGCCCAGGACCCCTGGCATCATGACCTGAGCCGAAAGCAGACTCTTCACAATTGAGCCACACAGGCGCCCCCCTCTTACCCAATTTCTGTCATTGCTAACATGTTGTGGCATGTTTGTTAAAACTAAAAGGTGATATTGGTACATAACTACTTACCAGCCTTCAAGGTTTATTTGGATTTTAATAGTTTTTTCATTAATGTTCCTTTCTGCTGCAGAATACAAATGAGGGTACCACCATATTACATGTAGTTGTCATGTCCCCACAGTCTCCTCTGGTCTGTGACAGTTTTTTGTCTTCCTTATTTTTCACGATTTTGATAATCTTGATGAATCCTGTCCCTGTATTTTTTTTTTTTAATTTAAGATTTTATTTATTTATTTGTCAAAGAGAGAAAGAGCACAAGGAGGGGGAATGGCAGGCAGAGAGAGGAAATAGGCTCCCTGCTGAGCAGGAGACTGATGCAGAACTTGATCTCAGGACCCTGGGATCATGACTTGAGCTGAAGACACATGCTCAGCCGACTGAGCCACCCAGGCATCCCACTGTCCCTGTATCTTATGAAATGTCCCCCAGTCTGTCTAATCATGTTTTTCTCTAGGTGAGACTGGGGTTAGGATTTTTGGAAAGATTACCCAGGAGGAAAAGGATCCTTCTTGTTATATCACATCAAGGGGAAAATTATACCCATATGACATCAATGATAATGTTAAGTTAACCTTTATAACTTGGTTAGAGTTGTGTTTGCCATATTTCTCCACTGTAAAGGTACTGTTTTTCCATTTCCATATATATTTTTTTAATATAAACAAATTACTAAGTCTTGCACACCTTCAAGGAAAGGTAGTGGTTTGGAAATTAAGCTCTGTCTCTTAGAGGGGGAGTGTCTACCTGTATTACTTAAAATTCTTTTGTAAGACATTGGCATCCTTCCCTTAAAAATATTTATTCAGTCATTTATATTAGTATGGATGTGTGCTTATTTGTTTTATACTTTGGGTAGTAATGAAATATTATGTTATTTTGTTGTTCAAATTGTACCTGCTTTACCCATTGTGTCCCTTTTACATTCCTCCATCGTTTTGTTTTTTGAGTACTTCCTTATTTTCTGTCATTACAACATGTTTCAAGCTCATTGTAAACACTCTGTGCCCCAGCTCTAGGATAAGTCATCTCTCTAAGGATCCCTGTTTTCTTCTATTGGAGAATAATATTTAGAAGCCAGTATCTAGATACTATGTATGTTTGTACACAGGACCCTCTTGTAGATAGTTAGGTAATCTTACGTATGTACACTAACCTATGTTTACGGACACATTTATAATTGTTTCTTTACCCATCTTTATATTTGAGCTAAACATGAGTTCTTACTGAAGTGGGCCACTCTAATCCACTATCACAGAGTTTATTCTAATCTTTCTTGTTTATCTTGTAACTTTCAGACATTGAGAGGCCTGACTCCTACTTATCTACATCTCTTATTGGTTGTTTCAAATTTATATGAAGATGAGAATATCCATTTTTTAAAAATTTATTTATTCACTTGACAGAGGGAGAGATCACAAGTAGATAGAGAGGCAGGCAGAGAGAGAGAAAGAAGCAGGCTCCCCACCAAGCAGAGAGCCTGATGTGGGGCTCCATCCCAGGACCCCGAGATCATGACCTGAGCTGAAGGCAGAGGCGCAACCTACTGAGCCACCCAGTTGCCCCTGAAGGCAGACTCTTAACCAACAATCACCAGGTGCCCCTAGTTTGGATATTTTAGGTCCTTTGCATTTTCACTTAAATGTTGTAATCAGTTTGTTAATTCATTTCTTTCTTTTCTTTTTAAAAAAGTTAATTAATTAATTATGATCCCAGGACCCTGGGATCATGACCTGAGCTGAAGGCAGCTGCTTAATGACTGAGCCACCCAGGTGCCCCCAACATTTATTTTATTTTATTTTTTTTAGAGAGAGCACATGCACGTATGTGCATGTGAGTGGGGGAGGATGGGCAGAGGGAGAGAGAATCTTAAGCAGATTTCACGTGCAGTGTGAGCCCCGTGCAGTACTCGATCTCAGAACCCCGAAATCATGAGCTGAGGCAAAATCAAGGGTCCGATGCTTAACCTACTGAGCTGCCCAGGTGTCCCTCTTTTTTTTTTTTAAAAAGAGTAATCTATACATGCACTGTGGGGCTTAAACTCCCAATTTGAGGTCAAGAGTCCAGTACTGGGGAAGCTGGGTGGCTCAGTGGGTTAAGCCTCTGCCTTGGGCTCAGGTCATGATCTCAGGGTACTGAGATCAAGCCCCAAATTGGGCTTTCTGCTTGGCGGGGAGCCTGCTTCTCCCCCTCTCTCTGCCTGCCTCTCTGCCTACTTGTGATCGATCTTTCTCTCTCTCTCTCTCTCTGTCAAATCAATCAATCAATCAATCAATCAGTCAGTCTTTAAAAAATAAAAGAATCCAGTGCTCCTCTGACTTAACCAGCCAGGCACTCCTGTTAATTCCTGCAGTAAAAGCCTGCTGGGATTTTGTTTGGATTATATTAAAACTGTAGGTCAGTATGGGGAGAATCGATATTGTAATAATACTTAGTTTGCCAGTCCATAACATGTTATATCATTTCATTTAGTTAAGTCTTTTGAAATTTCTCTCAGCAGTGATTTGTAGTTTACATTGTAAAGGTTTTTCATGTCTTAAATTTATTTTTAAGTATTTCCTATTTTATGCTTCAGTGGAATTGCTTTTAAAAACTGTTTTCAGGATGCCTGGGTGGCTCAGTCGGCTGTAAATGTCTGTCTTCAGCTCAGATTCGTGATCCCAGATCCTGGGATGGAGTCCCACATGGTATCATACTCCATGTTCAGCAGTGGTCTGCTTCTCCCTCTGCCTGCCACTCCCCCGCTTGTGCGCGCTCTCTCTCTGGCGAATAAATAAACAGAATCTGTAAAAAAAATATATATATATATATTTTAAAAAACTCCTGCTTTCGGGGTAAATGGCTGGCTCAGTCAGAAGAGCATGTGACTCTTGATTTTGGGGTCATGAGTTCAAGCCTTACCTTGGGTGTAGAGATTACTTAAATGAATAAATAAAAACTTAAAAAAAAAACTGTTTAGAAAACCTACTTTCTAATTGTTTGCTACTAAGATTTAAAAATAGAATTGTTTTGTCTGTAAACTTTGTATTCTATGACCTTAGCAAATTTTGTTTTTAGTTCTAGTAGTTGTTTTGTAGATTACTGAGTATTTTCTGTATAAACCATATTGTCTGCAAGTAGAGACAGTTTCAGTCTCTGTGAGTTTTATTTCTTTCCTATTATAATGACTAGGGTCCTCTGTACAGTGGTGAATAGAAGTTCTGAGAGTGGGTATCTTTGTGTCATACCTGTTTTTGGTATGACACAACGTTCACTATTTCTCCAGTAAGTAGGGTATTAGCTGAAGGATATTTGTTTATTTGTTTTGTTTTGAGGATTTGATTTATTTATTCGAGATGTGGGAGAGTACAAGAGGGGAGGTGGGGCAGAGTGAGAAGGAGAAGCGGGCTCCCCAGGTCCTGGGATCAAGCCCCGGGTGAGGCTCTCTGCTCAGCCAGGGAGCCTGCTTCTCTCTCCCCCTCTGTCTGCTGCTCCCCCTGCTTGGGCTCACTCTCTCCCTCTCAAATAAATAAATAAAATCTTAAAAAAAAAAACAACTTAAAAAAATTGAAATAGGGGCATCTGGGTGGGTCAGTGGGTTAAGTCTCCGCCTTTGGCTCAGGTTATGATCTCAAGGTCCTGGGATTGAGACCCATATTGGGCTCTCTACTCTGCAGGGAGCCTGCTTCCCACTCTCTCTCTGCCTGCCTCTCTGCCTACTTGTGATTTCTCTGTCAAATAAATAGATGGAATCTTAAAAAAAAAAAATTAAAATAAAAAGTAAAAAGAACGAGTAGAATGGAGAAAAGTGGATGTTTGTATCTTAACCTTAAAAGTCAGGTGTGAACAATGTGGAATTTAGGAAACAAAACAAATGAACAAAATAAAAGAGATAAACCAAAAGACAGACTCTTAACTATAGAGAATAAACAGATTATTTCCAGAGGGCAAGGGGGGATGGGTGAAATAGGTAAAGGGGATTAATATACACTTAGTTGTGTGAGCACTCAGTAATATATAGAATTATTTTTAAACAATTTTTAATGATTTTATTTATTTATTTGTAAGAGAGAGAGAGAGCGCACAAGCAGGGAAAGCAGCCAGAGGGAGAAGCAGGCTCCCTATTGAGCAGGGAGCCAATGCAGGGGTTGATCCCAGGACTCTGGGATCATGACCTGAACAAAAGGAAGACGCTTAACAACTGAGCCACCCAGGCGTCCCTGTTTTACTTTAAATTTTTAAGATTTTATTTGTGAGTAATCTCTACACCCAATGTGGTACTCAAACTCACAACCTGAGATCAAGACTTGTATGCTCTACTGATTGAGCCAGCCGGGTGCCCCTCTATCTTTTTGTATTGCTTGGACTGATAACATTTATAATATTTTTTCTGTGACACTTATTAAATCTTACTTGATTAATTTATTAGGTTAATTCTAAAAGTCAGAAACCAATTAATAGCTTTTACATTTCTTTGAATAATTACAGTGTTTTTCACTGTAGAGCCAAGTTGGGTGTTAGGATTAAATTTTGTTTTTGAAAATAATGTATTTATTTATTTGAGAGCAAGAGGGCAGGGGGAGGAGCAGAGGGGGAAGAAGAGGGAGAGGTAAGAATCCCAACCAGACCCCGCACTGAATGCAGAGCCAGATGGAGCTCAATCCCACATGATCTCCCACGAGATCATGACCCCAGCCAAAACAACCAAAAGTCAGCTGCTCAGCCGACTGAACCACCTGTTTTTTTTGTTTTTGTTTTTTTTTTTTTAAAGTTTAAGTAATCTCTGTACCCCCTATGGGGCTTGAAATCAGGGCCCTGAGATCAAGACTTGCATACTCTTCAGACTGAGCCCGCCAGGTGCCCCAACAGTGTATTTTTTTTTAAACATTTATTTTTTTTTATTTTAAGATTTTATTTATTTATTTGACACAGAGATCACAAGTAGGCAGAGAGGCAGGCAGAGAGAGAAGGAAACAGGTTCCCTGCTGAGCAGAGAGCCTGATGCGGGGCTTGATCTCAGAACCCTGGGACCATGACCTGAGCTGAAGGCAGAGGTTTAACCCACTGCCAGCAGTGTATTTTTTAAAGCCATTTGCTACTATAATGATTTTAAGGATTTTACTCTCTTTAATAGGAGAAAGAAGCATGCCATTCATAGTAGTGACACAACTTCTTCTGATGAAGAACGCTTTGAGAGGAGGAAATCAAAAAGCATGGCAAGAGCAAGAAATAGGTTAGTAAATTTTTTATTGTTATATATATTATAGAAATAAGGAAGAACAGTCCTTTTTTGAATGGGATTCTTATCTGCACTAGTACTTAGCTAACACTGATGTTCAATACATATTTTAGACTAGGGTAATGCACTGACTTGGTTTTTAATTAGTAATTCTTAAAATAGAAATCTAATCTTGGGAAACTTCTTGTAAATTGTTTACTGTGTAACTACTCAGTGGAATGTAGGAACGTAAAGGAGAAAGAACCAAGGGGAAGAGGCCAACAACTACGGTAGTATTTCCTTGGTACCTTTCCTATAATCCAGATCCATTTAATGAGGCTGATTTTAAGTGTTTATAGTGATTACAGCACTCAGAGTAAGATTGGGTTTCTGTGGGTTTTGGTTTTTTTTTTTTTTAAAGATTTTATTTATATAATTATTTGAGGGAGAACATGAGAAAGGGAGAGCTTGAGTGGGGGGAGAGAGGCAGAGAGAGAGGGAAAAACAGACTTCTTGTTGAGCAGGGAGCTTAATGCAGGGCTGATTCCAGGACCCTGAGATCATGACCCGAGATCATGACCATCACTTAACTGACTGAGCCACCCAAGGGCCCCTGATTTGATTTCTAATAAAATTGTCTCAGAAGCCCTTCCATTTTATTGGAAAATTCGTTTTGTTTTGGTTCAGTGAGTGCCATCTGGTAGTCTTTGCCTACCTAGGGTAAATGACTGATTATTATGTGGCTCACAAAAACCTCAGGAGTTTTCACTGGGTGAGAGAGCCAGTATTTTGTCTAGTAAGTAATTAGAATGTCAAATGAAAATTTATTCTTTAAAACTTGAGTTAATTAGCTTATATTTATACTAGTAGAGATAAATTATATTTAGAAAACTTATGATTAGCAAAGTATTTCTATAATTTGGCATTATATATCTATTGTAGAAATAGCAAATTTTCAGTTAGTTGGTCTTGGAAACAAATTTGGATTGGTGTAGATGTTATGCTGAAAATAATTCCTCATGTGGATGATGGAAAGAAAATATAAGAGAAGACAAAAACATCTAAGTTTATTATTTTTTTTAATTTCAAATTTTTTTAAAAAAGATTTTATTATTTGTCAGAGAACACAAGAGCACAAGCAGGGGGAGCAGCAGTCAGGGTCAGAGGCAGGCTGCCTGCTGAGCAGGGAGCCTGAGGCAGGGCTCGGTTCCAGGACCCTTGGCATCATGACTTGAGCCAAAGGCAGACACTTAACCTACTGAGCCACCCACATGGCCCAAAATCTATGTTTAAATAAAACAATTTAATACCTGTTTAATGTGAACTATTCTGATACTTGGTTTGGAAGTATTTTTTTTTTTTTTGGAAATAAATTTTTAAGGTTAAGAATTCAGAAATGTGAGTGTGAGTGTAAATCTGGTAAATCTGATCACGGTTAAGGATTCAGAAATGTGAGTGACAAGTACATTCATTATAGAAACTATACTTCTTTTGAGGTTATTTATGTCATCTTTTTGGTTTTTATACAAGATAAAAAGGAACTAGATTATATTTTCTTAGGGGGAGTAAAATTAAATAAAATTTTAGGTGGCTAAAGATCATTTTTAAGGTAGTTACACAGAAGATAAGGGTTAGTTAGCTCAAAAGTGATCTAAAATTGTATCCTTTGAATTAAAGAGAAAGAAATTTTCTTAATCATGTAGACATACCCACATAATACCTGAGGACAAATATAAATATTATAATAAAGTTTGAGTTCATTTAATACTGTATGTAATATATACATAGTAGATCTATTTTAATTTTATACTTGTATAATATCCAGTATCAGATATGTTGTTTTCTAAGTTGGAATAGGTTGGGTTCTTTGAACAGATAAATAGATTAGTGATCTTGTTTGTTTTGTCTAGTGAATACATTTATTTTTGGCCTTAAAAGTTGAAAAGTACTTTAAAAATATGAAATCCTTGTTGTTTTCTGAGTTTTCAGAAAAAGGAGAAAGATGAAAATATGTCAAAGATTTACACTTATTTTGATGTTAAAAATGTAAAACTTCTAATGTTCTCTACTTGGATTTTTATGAATTTCAGGTGTTTGCCTATGAACTTCAGAGCAGAAGATTTAGCTAGTGGTATTCTCCGAGAACGTGTCAAAGTGGGTGCAAGCTTGGCTGATGTTGATCCAATGAACATTGACAAATCAGTAAGTTTTGTAAATAGTTTTCCAGAGGACTTTTTAAAAAAAATGTTACTTCTTGTTTCTAAGTCAACACACAATAAAAATAAAAACCCAGATATCATTATTATTAGTGTTTTGATGCATATGATTTGAAACCTAGCACTCTGGTACCATGTGTTGTTTACTCAAGTTTTTTTTTTTTAAAACCATTTCAGTGTTACTGGCATATATAATAAAAAATGAGTAGGAAATGAGGCTGACAAATAAGGCAAGGCCCCATAAATTGTAGTATATAGTGGGGTATTGTTAAAGCTACTTAGATTTCGTGATCAGATTTACATTGTAGATGAAATACTCTATGTTGTAGTTAGTGAATTTGAGGGAAGTAAGGCTGGCATTAGGGAAACTGGCTTAGACGTAGTTGTAACATAGTAATTTGGAGTAATGGTGATGGTAGGGTAATGACCGAAAGAAGAAGTAGGTGGATTTGACAGAATTCAGGAGAGAATTCAAGTTTGATGAATTGGTTGGATTTACTGCTTTTGGCGAATGAGGGAGAGAAACAAGTTGAATATATGACCTAATATATGACCTAAGTTTCTGGCTTAAGTGACTCTCTCAGTGGCACATCACAAATGGAAGTAATTTGTAGGAAATTAATTATTTAGGTTTGGCATTAAGGAGAAATATCTAGAAATTCAGATATGGGTCCCCAATATAAAGATAGTTGAGATCACTATGGGAATGGATTATCGTACCCGGGGAAAGTATGTAGTATGAAAAGTGAGACAAGATGTAGATTCTTACTGTTAGTATAATCTTGCGGGGGGAAATATTTGGGAATAAGTTTACTGCATAGCCAAGATTGTATTTTATATTTTTAAATTTTGTTCCCATAAGCCTTTCTATATGACATAATTTGATTCTCATAAGAGAAACTTAAGTTATGAAATGTAGTTGTGTAATATTTTAAAATGAAATGTTAGCTATTTCCAATCTGAAAATATTTTTTAATTGAGGACCTTATTTAGAAAATATTTTAATTGAGGACCTTATTTAGAATATTGAATTCACAATCTCATATTCTCAGAGGACCTTAATCTTTTTTTAAAAAAGATTTTTAAAATTTATTTATTTTAGAGAGTGTGAGTGAGCATGAGTTGGGGGAGGGGGGCGGGAGGAGGGGAGAGAATCTCAAGTAGACTCTGCCCTGAGCGAGGAGCTTGATGGGAGTGGGTGGGGTGGAGGTTGGGGCTTGATCCCGCAACCCTGAGATTAACCAGTTGAGCCATCCACGTGCTCTTCATAGTACCTTACTTAATGATCTTTGGTTATTTGGTTTACCAGCTCCTTACTCTCTTGAATCCAGTCAATTTTAGATGTCTCTGCCCTTCAGTAAGAGTATTTCTTTAAAATTTGATAACATATGTAAGAAAATATAGTTTCTCTTAAACTCTTCATTTATTTTTCCAGATTACTTATTTTTTTTAATATAGTAACATTTCATTGTGAAACATTTTCAAATACCGTTAATAGATACAGGGGAAGAAATCTGCCCTAATCCAGCAGTCAGAGGCAACCACTGTTATTATTTTGGCAGTATTTCCTTCAAGTGCTTTTTTCTATAGTTTTTATTTTATAAAGTCTTTTAGGTATGGGGTGCCTAGGTGGCTCAGTCAGTTAAGAGTCTGACTCCGCATTTCCACTCAGGTCATGATCTCATGGGTCATGAGATAGAGCCCCCATGTCAGGCTCTGGGCTCATCAGCAAGAAATCTGCTTAAGATTCTCTCCCTCTGCCCCTGCCCTCACTTTCTCTCTTCTCTCTCAGATAAGTAAATCTTTACAAAAAATAAAGAAGAAATCTGGTTGGGGCGCCTGGGTGGCTCCGTGGGTTAAAGCCTCTGCCTTCGGCTCAGGTTATAATCCCAGGGTGCTGGGATCGAGCCCTGCATTGGCCTCTCTGCTCAGTGGGGAGCCTGCTTCCCCCTCTCTCTCTGCCTGCCTCTGAGCCTGCTTGTGATCTCTGTCAAATAAATAAATAAAATCTTAAAAAAAAAGAAAAGAAATCTGGTTATGTAAAGTTCAGCTTTGGAGTGTCACAGACCATTGTACTAGCTAAGATGTTTTTCACCCAACTTCTAAATCAGTTTTTATTCCCTTGGGGACATTATTGCGCTTGCTAAGAGTATATGTGATAGATGGTATTTTGAAAGGTATTTAAAATACTAAGAGTGTGACTACAACTTATCATCTCCTATAGATATCCATTAAAGTGTTACATTGGCTATTAATCTTGTCCTTAGTTGCTAGGAGATTAAAGAATGGTAGCTTTACTTAGCTGAATTGAAATGTAAACTTGAATTTTACTGCTAAATTTATTTTTCCACATTTCAAATGTGTAATTCTTTGTCGTACCCACTGAAGGCATATATTTCTGAATCATAAGACTATCTCAAATTTTAAAAATTCTGTAAGCAGTTAAAATTATTTTATATTAAACTTTTCCCCTTCTTCCCAAGGTGCGGTTTGATAGCATAGGTGGATTGAGCCATCATATTCATGCACTAAAGGAAATGGTAGTATTCCCACTTCTATATCCGGAAATTTTTGAAAAATTTAAGATCCAGCCTCCAAGGTCAGTAATGTTCTAGATATTTATTACTGTAACTACTGTTGATGTATTAAATTTCAGTTAGTAAATGATTAGAAGTATTTCATCTGTATTTATTTGATGTGTTCTAACAATGAGAATTTAAGAATGAAAGTTTATTATTTAATATTCAAAGTCTTTGGTACTCTTGAGTGTATTCTTGAAGTTCACATTTAAGCATTTAAGAGTCAGTCATAAGATACAAATCTTTATGTAGGCCTTGAGTATACAAGTGGATTGCTGAAATGGATTTTCTTTAATTTGGCCTCCTAATAACATTGAGTTTGATTCTTTATGTTGTTTAGTCTTTGGAAACACAATTTCAATTAAGTGTTTCTTTGACTTGATGAGGGGGTAGTTTTGAAATGGTAAGCTTGATATTTATTTTTATGATCAGATTAATTGTGTTTGATAATAAGATAGCTAGGCTGAAAAAAGGCTAGAAATTATGTTAAAGGAAATAGGGCAAAATAAAATATTCTGAAGATGTATATATAGACTGTTAGGTTTAAACTGCTAAATATTCCTTTTCATTTTCCATCTGTTTCAGAATGTAAATCTCATTAAAGAGTCATCCCCTATTCCATTAATCAGTAGATTAAAAATGTGGCTTATAATTCTGAAGTGGCTTTTTAAAATCACAAAAGCAATTTGTAACTTGAATTTTAACATAATTATTATTTTCAAAGTCGTTAAAGTAATACAGCTATGGAAGAAACTGAAACAAAATGGAGAGAGATAAGCAGAAAGTGTTATAAGTGGAGGGTAATCTTACTCCTTAGGGATGAATAATTTTGTATATATTTTAAAAAATTTTTAAAAATTATTTTATTTAGGGGCGCCTGGGTGGCTCAGTGGGTTAAAGCCTCTGCCTTTGGCTCAGGTCATGATCTCAGGGTCCTGGGATTAAGTCCCTCATTGGGCTCTTTGCTCAGCAGGGAGCCTCCTTCCTCCTCTCTCTCTGCCTGCCTCTCTGCCTGCTTGTGATCTCTGTCAAATAAATAAATAAAATATTTTTTAAAAATTATTTATTTATTTGTTAGAGATTGAGAGAGAGAGAAAATGAGAGAGCATGTGAAGGGGGAGGTCAGAGGGAGAAGCAGACTCCCTGCTGAGCTGGGAGCTGGATGCAGGACTCAATCTTGGGACTCCAGGATCATGACCCTAGCTAAAGGTAGTTGCTTAACCAACTGAGCCACCCAGGCGCCCCAGTTTTGTATATTTTTTATATAAAGGCTTATTTTATACATGTATGTGTATGTTAAGTTTATATTTTGTCTGTATTAAGCACATATAAACATTTAATATAGGTGAAATTATTCAGTAATACCTTTATATAATCCTTTTTTACTCTACAGTATATTCTAGACACCTTCCCATATCAATAATGTATGTATCATTCTTTTTGACATTTTAGTAGTATTTCATTTTATGGATGTAACAATATATTTATCTGTACCTTATTGTTATTATTATTATTATTATTATTATTTTAAAGTTTTAAAAAAGATTTTATTTATTTATTTGTTAGAGAGAGAGAGGAGTGAGAGTGAGCACAGACAGACAGACTGGCAGGTAGAGGCAGAGGGAGAAGCAGGCTTCCTGACAAGCAAGGAGCCTGATGTGGGACTCGATCCCAGGACGCTGGGATCATGACCTGAACTGAAGGCAGCTGTTTAACCAACTGAGCCACCCAGGCGTCCCTGTACCTTATTATTTTTTTAAGGTTTTTTTTTTTTTTTTTTTAAAAAAAAGACTTGAAGTAATCTCTATACCCAACACAGGGCTCGAACTCACAACCTCAAGATCAGGAGTCGCATGCTCCCCTGGCTGAGCCAGCCAGGTGCCCCTATCTGTGCATTACTAATAGATAGCACTTAAATTTTTTCAATTTTTCACAGTTAGAATTAATGCTTTTTGGAACATCCATTTAATATCTGTATTATATTTCTTCTGAGTCTTTCTATATGCTACATTCTGAGATAAGAAATTTCTGGGTCACTGGGAGAACACATTTAAAATTTTCATATGTCTTGCCAAATTACTCTTTTCTCTGATTTACCTACCAAAGTTTTATTGTTGAAAACATCCTTAAACGCTCTTAGCAAAGTGAAACTTTTGTCTTTTTTTTTTTTTTTAAAGATTTTATTTATTTATTTGACAGAGAGAGATCACAAGTAGGCAGAGAGGCAGGCAGAGAGAGAGAGAGGAGGAAGCAGGCTCCCCGCTCAGCAGGGAGCCCGATGCGGGACTCGATCCCAGGACCCTGAGATCATGACCTGAGCCGAAGGCAGCGGCTTAACCCACTGAGCCACCTAGGTGCCCCGAAACTTTTGTCTTTATAGTACAGGAAGCTTTCCTGGTGCGTAATAGTTATCATACACATTAGTACAAATTTATATGGGTGATGCGTCCTTTTGTGTTCATTATTAGTGGTGGTGATAGCATTACCTTACTTCTCTTGATTCTTTTTTTCTTTTAGGGGCTGTTTGTTTTATGGCCCTCCTGGAACAGGTAAAACCTTGGTTGCCAGAGCATTAGCTAATGAGTGCAGTCAAGGAGACAAAAAGGTCGCTTTTTTTATGCGAAAAGGAGCAGACTGTCTGAGCAAGTGGGTTGGTGAATCTGAACGGCAACTTCGGCTTCTTTTTGATCAGGTAAGTGAAATCAGCTTATGAATATCTTCTTTAAAATATCTTCTTTAAAATGTTATATTTAGTCTAAACATAAACTGTTCATAAGGAGGCATATTTCCAATCAGTATGTTTAATTCGGGATCAGTAATCTGAATTTGTATGCTTTGGATGTATTTAATAGCAGTTTAAATAGTACTAACTTAAGATGATTCACAAACCATTTATTAAGGTGGCTAGTAGGCATATAATACCTTGTTAGGTGCTTTTGAGAACGTGGAGTATAACATACATGTTGTTAGGTTTTATTCTAATTGAGGAAATAGAACAAGCATAAGAAATTAAATATCTCTGCAGGAAATCTCACAGAGCACTGTATTATTTTCATGAGCTGTAAATATCGTGCTAGAAGAATTCAGTAACGAATGTTCTTTCTTTATTTTGAGAGAGAGAGAGAGAGTGCAGGGAGGGGGTGCAGAGGGAGAGAATCCCAAGTAGACTGCACTAAGTGCAGAGCCCGATGTGGGGTTCCATCCCACAACCCTGAGATCATGACCTGAGCGGAAGCCAAGAGTCAGACATTCAATTGGTTGAGCCACCCAGGCACCCCAGTAATGAGTGCTTTCAAAAGGCAGGGTTAGGTGACTGAATATTGTGTAGACAGTCTTCATTTTTAAAAAAATTTCTATAGCTTTAACAATATTATTTTGTAAGACATTTATTAACTTAGTCTTGTTATAAATTCACTTTTGATTATTTGAACTAGTGAAGGATATCATTCATATTTGGCAATGCAACTTTTATTTCATTATATCTAAGGAAATTACATGAAATTAAAAAATTTTCAGTAAGCAATCTTTGAGTAGTCATTACTTGAGTTTATGTGTATCAAAGTTCTTTGTAATTGGTAAAGCACTTCAATTCTTTTTATTCATTTTAAAATTTATTATTTTTTTTAAAGTTTTATTTATTTGAGAGAGAGAGAGAAAGCACGAGGTGGGGGGGGTCAGAGAGAGACTCCCTGCTGAGTGGGGAGCCTGATGTGGAACCTGATCCTTGGACTCTGGGGTCTTGATGGAGCCAAAGGCAGATGCTTGACTTACTGAGCTACCCGGGTGCCTTCAAATACTATTTTTAGTTAGTATGAGAAACTCCCATGTTCTAGATAATGGGAGTAGAAAGAGGAATAAGGTAAAATTTTTGCCTTCAAGGTGTTCAGTGTCTATTGGGAAGTGAAACAGTTTGCTTGAAGAGAATTTACTAATATTTGAAAAATACAAATATAGAGCAGTATTGGTAGATGAAAGAAGAATTAGTTTGGGAATTAATTTTAAATGCTTTTAGCCCCTTCATGCTGGGTGTAGGAATGTCTGTTGGTTTCATTCAAAACTATGGCATAAATTAATGCTTTTTAAAATCTAAATTTGGTTTATTTCTGTTTCATAGTTTTCTTTGTGGGTAAGTAGGTAAGAGTAGTTGGGATGCTCTCTTTTCTAAAATATTGCTGATAGTCATTATTACTAGTTAAAAATATTTAAGATTTATTTATTATTTGAGAGAGAGAGAGAGAGATTGAAAGCAGGTGTTGAGGGGAGAGCCAGAGGGAGAGAATCTCCTGCAGACTCCTTGCTGAGCATAGAGCATGACATAGGGCTTGATTCCACAACCCTGAGATCATGACCTGAGCTGAAATCAAGAGTCGGATGCTTAACTGACCCAGCCACCCAGATGCTCTCATTACTCTTTTTATTTATTGATTTCATTTTTTATTAAAATTTTAAAATATTTATTTAATAGAAAGAGAGCAAGCGATAAAGAGCACAGGCAGGGAGGAGAGGGAGAAGCAGGCTCCCCACTGAGCAGGGAGCCTGATATGGGGCTCGATCCCAGGACCCCAGTATCATGACCTAAGCCAAAGGCAGACACTTAACTCACTGAGCCACCCAGCCATCCTCACTATTGTCTTTTTAAATGAAAGAGTCCACATTCTTAAATTAAGGACATGATCTATACACTAATTGAAATAAATGAGGTATAATATATTGGCTAATAATTTGGTCTTCGGAGGTGCCTAGGTGGCTTAGTTGGCTTCGCCTCTGCCTTTGGCTTGCGTCATGATCGCAGAGTCCTAGGATGGACCTCATGTTGGGATCTGGGATCCCTGCTGTGCAGAGAGTCTGCTTCTCCCTCTCCCTCTGCTATCACCACCCGCCCCCCGCCCGCCCCCAGCTTATGTTCTCTCTCTTTCAGATAAATAAATAAAATCTTAAAAAAAAAGAGTTTGTTCTTTGGTGTTAGAAAAATGTTTAACGTGTGGCTTTAAGTATATAACATGAACACATCTGATCTTTAATTGCCTCTTCTATAAAATGAGAAATAATACCATTCTCACTGGACTACTGGGAGATTTCACAGAAAGGAAGAATGTAAAGTGTTTATTTTATTACCACCGTGGCGGACACATAATATACTCTAGTTTGGTTCTGCAAGGCTTTAGTTCTGAAAAACAGCTGTGTGTTTTGTGTATATAAAAGTGATGATCAAATCTTTATTTCTTTTTATAAAATTTATTTATTTATTTATTTATTTAATCAATCAATCAATCATTCTTTACACCCAATGTGGAGCTTGAACTCATGACCCAGAGACCAAGAGTCATGTGCTCTACTGACTGAGCCATGCTCTACTCACTAAGCCAGCTAGGCTCCACTGTTTTTCTCTTACTACATGATTCTACTTTTATAAAGTTTTTTCCCCCAAAACCTAAGTTTTGTAGTTAAATGCCTTTCATTTTAAATTACTAGGGGTCACCTGGCTGGCTTAGTTGGTTAAGCATCCCAACTCTTGATTTTGGCTCAGGTCATGATCTTAGGTTTGTGAGGTGAGCCTCACTTTGGGCCCTGCACTGGGTATGGAGCCTGCTTAAAATTCTCTTTCTCTTCCCTCTGACCTTCACTGCCCCCCCCCCATTTAAAATTATTAGAAAACACTGGATTTTTAATGCATATCATGTCAATAAGAGAGGAAATAAGAGAGAAGTGGGAAATTTACATCTGGTTTTTAGTAAGTTGACCATCCTATGAACTAAGAATTTGCTTTAAGTAATTCTGAAACATAAATGATCGAGTAAATTATGTAATATAAAAAATTTTCATTTGTAATCTAATATTTTTTAAAAGATTATTTATTTGACAGAGAGATAGAGAGAGAGATCACAAGTAGGCAGAGAGGCAGTCAGAGGCAGGGTGGGGGGAAGCAGGCTCTCCGCTGAGCAGAGAGCCCAATGTGGAGCTCGATCCCAAGACCCTCAGATCATGGCCTGAGTCGAAGGCAGAGGCTTAACCCACAGAGTCACCCATGCACCCCTCTAATACATATATATATATTTTTTACCTTCAGTTAAGCTTCTGCTTGATTTAAGATTTGAGTGAAAAATGAAAACTGTGAAAGTAATGGAAGAAAACTCTGGAGAGTTTTTGTTTCTAATCTCAGAGTAGGAAGAGTCTAGCTATGGAGGAAAAGATTGAAAATAACCTAAATGTCTACAAATAGGAGACTAGTTTAATCATGGCACGCCCATACATTAGGGCATTTTGTAGCTGTCAAACAAGAATGAAGCAATCTTCATGTGCTTATATGGAAGCTAATTAAAATATATTGTTACATGGATAGACTGTGTTATTTGATGAAAGCAGTGTGTATACTGTGCTTAAAATGCATCAAATAAAATAATATTTTTAAAAGTACATTTTTGTGTATGTGTATAAACAACATGTCTGGAAGAATAAACACAGAACTGTAATTGTCTGCTGGGAGAGGGCTTGTGGTTGGAGACTGGCTGGTAAGGAGACTTCATTTTTATTGTATCTTTCTTAGCTGCTGTATGTTGTACATTTTGTTTATATTACCTATTAGGAAAATACAATAATGAAATATAAAAAGTAAAAACTAATATAAATAACATTTGTTTTCTTTTCATCCTAGGCATATTTGATGAGACCTTCTATAATATTTTTTGATGAAATAGATGGATTAGCTCCAGTTCGATCCAGCAGACAAGATCAGATCCACAGGTGATTTTTCTTAATTTGATTATGTTAGATTCTTTTCACTCACTGACATAGTAGTTGGCCTTAGCCTTTGGGTAAGTGCTAGGAAGCTTATAAGATGTGAACCGTGTCCTTGAGAAAGACTCCTCTCACTTAGCTCAGTGAACTATTGAGCATCTTAGTATATGGTTATTGCCCATTTACATATTTTCTGTTGTTAAATATCTTAAAATCTTTTATTCCCTTTTTTAAAAAAAGGAGATCAGATTGTGAGTCTTACTGTATCATACAATTTCGTTATGTACTCTCAAAAGAAACCCTTTGTCAGGACTGTGTTTTGAAAAATTTTCAACTAGTCTGGCCCTTTTTTGTTTGCTTAACTGTGATTTTTGAAAAATCTGATCTCCGTGATTTTTAAAAGATTTATTTATTTATTAAAAAGATTTTATTTATTTATTTGACAGAGATCACAATAGGCAGAGAGGCAGGCAGAGAGAGAGGAGGAAGCAGGCTCCCTGCTGAGCAGAGAGCCTGATGCGGGACTCGATCCCAGGATCCTGGGATCATGACCTGAGCCGAAGGCAGAGGCTTTAACCCACTGAACCACCCAGGTGCCCTAAGATTTATTTTTTTCAGAGAGAATTCGTATTCGTGTGAGTAGGAAGAGGGGTCAAGGGGGAGAGAGAGAATATCAAGCAGACTCCACAATGTGTGCAGAGCCCAACTTGGGGCTCAGTCTCATGACCCTGAGATCATAACCTGAGCTGAAATGAAGAATTGTCTGCTTAATTGACTTAGCTGCCCAGGCGCCCCTAGCTTTGGTTTTTAACAACTTAGCTGTGACACGTGTCAGTATGGGCTTTGTGTTTATTCAGATTCGTGTTTATCACGTATTTGCAAATTTGTCTTTTTCAATCTTTTTCTCTCCAACTTGGATAATATTTTCATCTATCTTTGGTCAGTCCTTTTTACTTTGTCATGTGCATTTTGTTGTTTTGTTCAGCCAACACATTTTTTTGTTTCAGAAATTATTTTTTTCAGTTGTAGAACTTACATTTGATTTTTTTTTTCTTTTTTAGAGAGTGTGAAAGTGTGTGCACGTGTGTATGTGAGCATGGAGGGGAGGGGCAGAGGGAGGGAACCTTAAGCAGACTCCACACTGTGTAGGGACCCTGATGTGGGGCTCAGTCTCATAACCCTGAGATCATGACCTGAGCCAAAATCAAGAATGAGATGTTTAACTGACTGAGCTACCCAGGTGCTCCTTGATTTTTTTGCATTATTTGTATTTTTCCAATGTGATTTTCATGCATTTAAACATTTTGTTTTACTTCATCGAGGTTAATAATAATTGCTTTAAAATCCTCTTATGTTGGAGCGCCTGGGTGATACAGTCAGTTAAGTGTCTGACTCTTGGTTTTGGCTTGGGTTGTGATCTTAGGGTCATGAGATTGAGCCCCACATCAAGTTCCATGCTTAGTGTGGCATTTGCTTGGGACTCTTTCTCCCTCTTCCCCCCTCCCCCCACGTTCACACGTGCTCTCTTTCTAAAATAAATATAAATAAATCTTTAAAAATCCTCTTATGTTAGAAAAAAATCCTCTTATGTTAGACCGAGTTTTGTGTGTTTTTTTTTTTTTTTTTAAGATCTTTATTTATTTATTTGAGAGACGGTGAGAGAAAGAGCATGAGAGGGGAGAAGGTCAGAGGGAGCAGCAGACTCCCTGTGGAGCTGGGAGCCCAGTGGCAGCGGAAGGCAGTTGCCTAACCATCTGAGCCACCCAGGTGCCCCACCCTCTTATGTTAGCTTCCACATCTGGTTTCATCTCACTGTTAGGCTTGTTTGTTTTCTTCTGAAAATATGTTTTATTGTTTTGGTACTTCATTTGTTGGGCAATTTTGGATTGGATCCTGGATTTATTAATGCTCGTTTGGGAAGGCTCTGGATTTTATTATTTTTCTTTTATGAGTAGTATTTCCTGTGTTTTACAGATAATTTTCTGCTTTAGGATTGAATTACAGACTGTTTCTTGGCTGGCAGCTTTGATCTCCTTTCAGATCTTTTTTTTTTTTTTTTTTTTAATCTTTACCAATACTTTCTTCACTCTGTGTCTTTGTTGTTATGGGTCATTTAGAGATGTGGGTAGATGGAGTTTGGGGATGTCTTCCCTGGCTCTTGCCTTTGTGGGATCCCCCATATTCTTTAGTGTTAATGGTCAGCCTTCTCTTTCTGAACTCTCAGGCTGGAAAGTTAAGGGGTTTCCCTTAGCATAATCTTCCTTACCTATCTCACTGTACTTAGACCCATGCTGAAAGCCAGAGAGAGGGGAACTTGCTTTCTCTGTGTTCTTCTTTTCTCCAGAGGACCATGAATTTCCAGCAAAGTCTGTATGTCTCTGTTTACTCATTAGTTCCTTCAGTGTTTTTGTATTATTCTGTTCAGGTTTTATAGTTATTTCCTGAAGCAGAGCAAGGGGTTATCTGGCAGGGTTTTCATCCATCAAACCTGGAAGGGGAAGCTTTGAGTACCGAGTATGCAAGTTTTAATTTCTAAAGTAATTACTAATAGAAATATGTTGTAATTTCTAAAATGTTAGTTGGTAGTTGGAGGGAGGGATAGAATAATTAAAAAAAAAATTGAAATGCATTCAAGAAGACGAACAGAATCATAGGACCAATAGGAGAAACATACAAATATAATTTAGATTTAAACCCAAATACATAAAAAAATGACCTGAAATGTAAAGGGACTAAATGTTCTTTTTTTTTTTTTTAAGAGCTAACTATTTTAGAGAAAAAAATGCCATGTGATTTATGTGATTTGTGGGGGGGGGGGGCAAGGTAGAAGTGGGAGAGAATCCTCAAGCAGACTGCCTGCTGAGCATGGGACCCTAACTTGAGGCTTGATCCCAGGACCCTTAGATTATGACCAGAGCTGAGATCATGATGTGAGCTGAAATCAAGAGTCTGCAGTTTGAGCAACTGAGATGCCCCAGACCAAATGTTCTTTTTTTAAAGATTTAAAGATTTATTTATTTATTTTAGAGAAAAAGAGATAGCATGGGGGTAAGGGGCTGAGGGAGAGAATCTTCCAGCAGAGTCTGACGCAGGGATTGATCTTACCACCCATCAGATGGTGACCTCAGTTGAAACTATGAGTGAGAAGCTTAACTGACTGAGCCACTCAGGCTCCCCCAAGTGTTCTTTTTAAAAGACAAAGATTGTCAAACTGAGGAAGAATAAATTATGTTGATACTTTGTTTATAAGAGATACACCATGTATAAGGGTATAGAAAGGTTCCAAGTAAAATGGTGGGAAAAAGGCATGCAAAACTTAGTCAGAAATACACATAGCACTGTTATTCACAATAGCCAAAACATAAATAATCCATATGTCCGTTAACTGCTGAATCCGTAAACAGAATTAGTTATAGCCATACAGTTCAGCCTTAAAAAGGAATGAAATTCTGACACATGCTGCATGGGTTTAGCTTGTATGGTACATGTGACATAAATGACCCTCAAAGACTTAATGCTAAGTGAAGTAATTCATACACGAAAGGTCACATGTTATACTATTTTATTTGTCTTACTTATTTTTTCAAAAAATATTTATTTGTTTATTTAGAATGAGTGAGTGAGTGCATGAACTGGGGGGAGGTGCAAAAAGAGGGAGGGGGGAGAGAATCTGAAGCAGACATGGGCTTGGTCTGAGTACCCAGGTGCCCCATACTATTTTATTTATAAAAAATGTCCATAATAGTCACTTGTAAAATGGGCATGAAAATATGCTAAGTTAACACTAACAGAATACTGCTGTTATCAGTATTAGACAAGATAGACTGTGAGGCAGAAAGCATTATTACACATATAAAGGGACCAGCTTATAATGATAAAAGCTTCAGGTTTTTTTATTAATTACTTTTATTAACATATAATGTATTATTTGCCCCTGGGGTACAGGTCTGTGAGTCATCAGGCTTACACACTTCATAGTACTCACCATAGCACATACCCTCCCCAATGTTCATAACCCAACCACCCTCTCCATACCCATTTCCCCCCAGCAACTCTCTGTTTGTTTTGTGAGATTAAGAGTCTCTTACGGTTTGTCTCCCTCCTGATCCCATCTTGTTTCATTTTTTTCCTTCTCTAACCCCCAAGCCTCCTACTCTGCCTCTCAAATTCCTCATATCAGGGAGATTATATAATACTTATCTTTCTCTGATTGACTTATTTCGCTTAGCATAATACCTTCTAGTTCCATCCACATTGTTGCAAATGGCAAGATTTCATTTTTGATGGCTGCATAATATTCCTGTGTGTGTGTGTGTGTGTGTGTGTGTGTGTGTGTGTGTGTGTACATATAAATATACACACACATACTACATCTTCTTTATTCATTCATCTGTTGATGGACATCTAGTTTCTTTCCATAGTTGGCTATTTTGGACATTGCTGCTATAAACATTAGGGTGCACGTGCCCCTTGGGATCACTACATATGTTTCTTTGGGGTGAACACCTATCTGTGCAATTGCTGGGTCATAGGATAGCTCTGTTTTCAACTTTTTGAGGAACTTCCATACTGTTTTCCAGAGTGGCTGCACCAGGTTGCGTTCCCACCAACAGTGTAAGAGGGTTCCCCTTTAATATTTGTTTTTGATAAGGTCACTTACCTCAGAGAATGAGGAATATAGGTATCTGTAAAAACCTATTACAGACTTAATGTTGAAAGATGAAAACGTTTAATATGACAGTTATAAGGATGACTATGAACACTTTTGATCAGTGTTCTACATAGATCCTGATCAGTGTAGTCTGGTAAGACAAAGCAATATAAGGTGTGTGTAATGGAGAGGAATAGACAATGCTGTTATTATTTATAGATGATGTAATTATGTATATAGAAATTCCAAAGCAGTCTGTAGATAACTTCTTGGATGTAATAATGAGCATCTAGCAGGATTAAACCAATCATGATAGAGAATTTTGCCTTTCTTTGTACCACTTTTTTGTATTGACAAAATGAATCTGGAATTGATACGGAAATAGAAAGAAATAATAGTGAATACTTTTGTGGAAGAACAAGATAGAGGAGTATTTGCTCTGCTAGTTATTAAGGCCTCTTAAGGTTAAGATGACTTGATGTTGGTGGAAGACTAGACCAATAGACAAATAGAACGAAATTCAGAGCCATGTATAAATCTACACATATATGGATGCTTGATTTTTAATACAAGAGACAATGCAGTACTGTTGGGAAAGGATGACCTTTTCAATGAATAATGCTGGGAGAATTGGGTATCTGGTGAAAAAATAAAACTGGATCCTTCTTCACACTATGCAAAACAATTCCAGTTAATTTTATTTAGATCCATATTTGAAGGTAATACAGATACATTTAGAAGATATGTAGGAGAAAGATTTAGGGCAGGCAAGTAGGCCTTGAATATAGTATTAAGTTGTTCGGACTTTATTTTGAACATTAATCAAGGTTACTAAAGGATTTTGATCCAGGGGCTGGTCATTTGATTTTTCTAAAGAAGTCAACTTTTGATAGAATCCAAGCTAGGTTGTAATTCTGTTTCTGGCCATGGTTGAGACTGTTTTCTGAAAACCCTTCTAAAGAACACTTAAAAATGCTGATGAATATATATTTTAAGGTGCATTTATTTATATGAGAGGGTGATAGAGATGGAGGAAGAGAGAGAATCTCAAGCAAATTCCCGGCTAAGTGCAAAGCCGGAGTTGGGGCTTGAGATCATGACCCTGAGATTATGACCTGAGCTGAAATCAAGAATCAGATGCTTAACTGACTGAGCCACCCAGATGCCCCCAAAATGCTGATAAGTCTTAACAAACACTTGAAATACCTATCTGTGATTGGAATGTACTAAGGAAAAATTTGAGGTTAAATATGAATTTACACTTAATGATGCTTATTTTTTCTTTATATCTGAAGTGAGACACTTAGATCATTAATTTTAAATTATTTAATTAGCACAAGCACAAATCCTTACTATACATGTACACTGGGTCTCTAGCATTTTGGTTCCATTTATAGTTTTGACACACATTTAGAACAGTTTATTTGGGAGTGAGAATGATTTTTTTAACTTACTGAGCATATTGGAGAAGTTGTTTCAGGCAGGTATATAGAAGTGAGAACACTTAGAAAACCATTAGGAAGACCTTTGTTACTAGAGCTACGGTTTTTGTATAATTAGACATGCAGCATTTTCAGAAATGTGTAAGTCATAACTTCAAAAACTAAAATATGCACAGAATGATTTTGAATTGAACTTAGTTTAAAAAGTAGCCATTCTAAAGAAGTCATCCAAAGGTATAATAATAATAATGCAAATGTAATTCTCTAGGAATCTAAACATCATATAAATTGCCAGACATAAATCCTCCCCCAGATTGCTATCTTATCAAGAGACTTTTATATTTCTTTGAAAATTTTAGTTAGTTTTTAGTAATTTCTACACCTAATACGGGGCTCACATTCACAATCCAGAGATTCAAGAGCCAGCCAGACACCCCTTTATTTCTTTTTTAAAAAGTTTTATTGAGATGGTACTCATACATCATGCAGTTCAGTCATTGAAGCTGTTTGTTCAGTGGCTTTTAGTGTATTTCCAGAGTTGCATAACCATCACAGTAATCAGTTACAGAACATTTTCATCTCCCCAGAAAGAAACCTTTCAACCTTTAGCCATCACTCTCCAGCCTCCTCTTTAGTACCCCCAAATCCTAAGCAACCCTTAATATACATTGTGTTTCTGTAGATTTGCCTATTGGATATTTCATATAAATGGAATCATACAGCATGGGGACTTTTGTGACTGGCTTTTTTCAGTTAGCTCAGTGTTTTTGTTTTTAAGATTTTATTTATTTATTTGATACAGAGAGAGACCATGAATAGGCAGAACAGCAGGCAGAGAAGGGGGAAAATAGGCTCCCTGCTGAGCAGAGAGCCTGATGCGCCACACGAACCCAGAACCCTGAGGTCATGACCTATGCTGCAGGCAGAGGCTTAACCCACTGATTAGGCCAGTGTTTTCAAGGTTCATCCATATTATAACATCACTCAGTACTTCATTTGTTTTTATTTACAAATTGTATTTCATTGTATGGTATACCACGTTTTCTCTATCCATTCATCAGTTGTTGGACATTTGCATCACCTCCATTTCTTGGCTGTTGTGAATAAAGCTGCTATGAACATTTGTGTATAAGTCTTTTATGAGCATTGCTGGATCTTATGGTAACTGTGTTTAATAGTTGATGGAACTGTCAGACTGTTTTCAAAAGACATATACCATTTTACACTCCCATCAAGCAGTGTGTGAATGTTCCCATTTCTTTACATCCTTGTTAATACTTACTGTTTGTCTTTTTGATTATTATCATCCTATTGGGTTTAAAGTGGTACCTTGGGGCGCCTGAATGGCTTAGTTGGTTAAGCCTTTGGCTCGGGTCATGGGCCCAGGGTCCTGGGGTTGAGTCCCACGTTGGGCGCTCTGCTCAGCGGGAGCCCGCTTCTCCCTCTCCCTGCTGCTCTCCCGCTTGTACTTTCTCCCTCTCTGTCAAATAAATAAATAAAATCTTAAAAAAAAAACACAAACAAGTAAGGGCACCTCGGTGGCTCAGTGGGTTAAGCCTCTGCCTTCGCCTCAGGTAATGATCTCAGGGTCCTGGGATCGAGCCCCACATTGGGCTCTCTGCTCAGCAGAGAGTCGGCTTCCCCTCTCTCTCTGCCTGCCTCTTTGCCTATTTGTGATCTCTCTTACTCTCTGTCAAATAAGTAAATTAAAAAACAACAACAACAGCAAACTTTAAAGTGGTATGTCATTTGGTTTTGATTTGGGTATCCCTGAAGATGGACCCTTTGTATATCTTTTGTGGAGAAATGTCTATTTAAATCTTCTGACTGTTTTTAAGTTGGGTTAATTTTCTTTATATTGTTGAGTTGTAATTGTTCTTCTAGAACCTTATCAGGTATATCATTTGCAGATATTTTCTCCTATTCTTTAGGTACATTTTTCCTGATAGTGCAAAACTGTTAATTTTTATGAAGTCCTTATCTCTTTTGTTTTTGTTTCTATGCTTTAGGTGTCTATTAATAATGTTTTAATACTTTCAAAAATGATTTCTGTATAGTATTTTACATTAAGACTTAGTCATGCCATAATTTTATTAGCATTTAAGACTGTGAAGTTTAGTATAAGCAGCAGTTTTTACAGTTTTTTTCTTTCTGTTTTTTAATTCATAACTTTGCCTGAAACTTTTGTTACAGCTCTATAGTGTCAACCCTCCTTGCTCTAATGGATGGATTAGATAATAGGGGTGAAATTGTTGTTATTGGTGCTACAAACAGACTTGATTCTATAGATCCTGCTCTTAGGAGACCGGGTCGTTTTGACAGAGAATTCCTTTTCAACCTGCCTGATCAAAAGGTAAAAGTTTCTGTTTTTAATATATGAAGATATATTTGTGATTCAGTTGTGAAGCATATATGCACTTTGAGAGTGCATTTTATGAACTTTCATTTTAAAAATTTTGTGCTTATGGGATACCTTAGTAATTCTAAAAAAATGCTTAAATAATTTAGTCTTTTTCTCTTAACAGCTTTTAGAACATTTATGACTTTCAGGAAGAGGAAAACCTGTAGTTAGGTTACTAAAATGCTTACGTACTCTCTTTAGCTTTAAATTTAGATTGTAGTAATTATCTTGGATGGCAGGTTATATATCTCTGGTTAGCCAAAGGAGCTGTGTTCCCATAAAAATAATGTTTTTAGAGTATTAGTGAGATTATGAATAAGAACCCAATGTGCAGATTTTCATAGAAATTACCATGATATCATATTTAATTAAAAGCAGCAAAAGTTACACATGGGCAATGTATAGTCATTGTATAAAATGTTATTTAATTCTGCTTGACATTTTTATTGTTTGAGCAGTTTAATCATTGACTAAGTCTTCATTGGAAACTTCAAGTTTGAAAGGGGGAGATATGAGAAGATACTTTATTTGACAATGTTTCTCATGTAATTTAACATTACAGATAAGCATAATTAAAACATTTATAACATATGAATATAACCTGAAGAAAGAAGATATGATTTGTGGATGTATAGTATATATCCATATATATAATATTATGTATTATATAAAAATAAAACAAGCATACCCATGTATATTACATATATCCATGTATAATACTCACATTTCTAATTGTTATATAGCTTTGATTTTAGATCTTCCTGTAAAATGCCTGGTTTACATACTTAGAGTAAAAGGCTGTGATTAAGACAATGTACAAGACTAAGGAAATGAAGACAATGTGCTGCTGTGTAGAGCAGTTCATACTTCAGCTTGAAGTCAGTCTTCACAGTCATTAGTAGTTGTCTCAGTTTTTGATTGACGTCTAACTTAGAGGCTTTAATTTGGTACTGAATTTACTTGACTTCATCAGGATAGGAAACCTACCATATGCAACATCATTTTCAAAACCCAAGTGTAGCTTTCAGGGCTCTATCAGTGCATTGAGGTGTGCTTAGTTGTAGAAGACAAGGCTGAGGTGGGAAGAGCCTATTTCAGCATAGGGAAGCATCAGCTATCTTGTTTGGGCCATTTTCACATCTTTTAGCGTACGTGGATAATGTGTTTAGTTCTAAAAAACACAGCCTGTGTTCATTTTGGCACAGGAAAGCCATTATCTCATTAACCAGTTGTCTTCTAGTCATGTGGCCCTCAGTCATATATGCCAGTTACAGTCCTCACAATTCAGATGCAGCTCACAGAGATCAAAGATTTAATAGTAAACAAGGTATAGAATAGCACTGTCCAGTCAAATTTTCCGTAATGATAGAAATATTCTGTATTTACATTGTGCATTGAGCACTGTCCAGTACAGTAGCTACTGATCATGTTTAGCCCTTGAAATGGCACTAGTGGGACTAAGGAACTGAATTTTAAATTTTCTTTAAAAATTTAAATAAAAAAGCATCGTATGGGTAGTGGTTTACTACATTGTACAGCATGGATCTTGACATAGTTTTCCATGTGAATTTTAACTTCCTACATTTCAAGGAAACTACTTTGAGACTTAAACCTGAGGTCATTTTTCTTGGTCTGTGTCTGTGGAACAGGCTTAGACTGTTCTTTTTTTTTTTTTTTCTTAGATAATATGTAAAGTCATGAGATTGTAAGATTAAATGAGATTATCAAATCCTCTGTCCTAAGGAATGGTTCATAAGGTAAAAGGAAAAGTAGGAGAGTGAATTCTGGATGCCAAGTGATGAAAGTGTATCAGTGAAGACAGTGTGACTAACTTTGTCGTATGTTGCTAAATTAAGTCAGATGAGAAAATTGGCCATTGTTTTTAGTATTATGTAGGTTATCAGTGAACCTAAATGGGAGTAAATTGACTTAGTGTTGGGTGCAAAGACGTTTAACTGGAGTATGGTTAGCTTAAGAGAGAGCAGGAGAAGAGGAATTGGAGACAGAACGAAAGTTAAGTTTTTCAAAGTTTTGTTACAAAAGGAAGCAATAGGTGTTGAGGGAATTGGAGGCAAGAGGGAGTGTGTTATTTTTAAGCTGGGATAATTAGCCAATAGAGAAGGAAATTCTGGTGATGAAATTGAGAAAGAAGAATTATCACATTATGTCCTTAATAAGCAAGAGGGGCCATAGTATTTACTACATGAGTGGTGAGAATGACTTTAGATAGGAATTGGATAGTTTGTGATACTAGGGAGAAGACAGAATATTATGGGTACAAATGCCTACAGGTAGACAAATTTAGTGTGGAATGTCTCTGGAACTTTCCTTCAGTTTTCTCTGTGAATTAGGAAGCAGGTCCCAATGAGAAGCTGAATGTGAAGACGGAGAAACTGAACTAGTCTGTTAGGAGATAGACCTAACGAATGATCTAGGGAAGGATTAAAGGCAGTGAGAAGGATCTGCTTGGGACTTTAAAGTGATACCAGTCACAGTGTCATGTTAGTTCTGCAGTTTGGGCAATGGAATATCATGACTCTCGCTGTTTGACCAAATAAGTAAAATAAATAAATAAATAAAAGCAAGCAAGCCTTGATTCCTCCAAATTGTAGTAATTTTGTTAATTCTTTATTAGCATAAAATAGCACATACCTTCTTCAGGTGGTAATGCTTTTTTATTATCACCAACACTTATAATTATTATTATAAGTATTATGTGTGTATATATGAGTCCTGAGAAGTGAGCAGCTTGAATTTGCCTCTGACTCTTAATAATAGAGGAAGCTACTTTCTATTAGGGGAAACAATGTAACTTACTGTTCTGTATGTCATATAAAGTGCATCACGAATCATTTCTGATTTAAGTAATTTCTTTTTCTATTTCCTTTTTTTTTTTTTTAAGATTTTATTTATTTATTTGACAGACAGAGATCACAAGTAGGCAGAGAGGCAGGCAGAGAGGAGGGGGAAGCAGGCTCCCCGCCAAGCAGAGAGCCCGATGTGGGGCTCGATCCCAGGAGCCTGGGATCATGACCTGAGCCATAGACAGAGGCTTTAACCCACTCAGCCACCCAGGCGCCCTCTATTTCTTGTTTTTACAATAAAGGAAACTCCGATTGATTATATAGAGAAAGATCAAGGCACTAAATGTATTAGAGATCTGACAATAACTTTTTACATTAAGTAATTAATTTCATTCCTCTAAACCTTTACTTATTTTGTGAAAAGACAGTATAAGAATAGATCTTTTTTGAGACATCTTCCAGCCTGAATTTATTTGGTGTGTTTCTAGTTCTGAAAGGGTCTTCTAAAATTGATGCCTATGCTGCTGATAAGGTCAAGTAGATTCTTAATGTCATATTCTAGAGAATATAAAGTCTTGGATGATTTTTTTTAACCTTGATTTTATAATTTTTTAGTATCTATTCAGGCAGGTACTTCAAGTCGGAAAAAAATAAGTGTCACATCGTTGGTTTATATTTGGTAGCTGAACACTTAACTTAGAACTTGGAATTAGAACCGTAGCTATTGTTACCAAATTTTATCAACTTTCTGAGCATGGTTTATCTTGATGACTTTGAAGTTCTTTTTGTTTTGTTCCTGGACCCCAAATTCCTCATCAAGCTAATAAGACTATCATGTTGGTTATAATTTGCTTTTTCATATTCTTTTTTTTTTTTTAAGGATTTTTTTTTTATGTTAGAAAGAGAGTGCCAGCACATGCACACGAATGGGGGTAGGGGCAAGAGGAAGAAGGAGAGAGAGAGAGAGTCCTCAGGCAGACTCCCTCTTGAGTGTGGTGCTTCATGTAAGCCTTGATCCTGGGACCTGGAGATGACTTGAACCAAAATCAAGAGCTGGCTGCTGAACTGAGCCACCCAGGCTCCCTTGTTTTTCCTAGTCTTAAAAGCTCAAGTAGCATTGTTTTGTTTTGTTTTTTAAAGATTTTATTTATTTATTAGAGAGAGAGAGAGATCACAAGTAGGCAGAGAGGTAGACAGAGAGAGAGGGAGAAACAGGCTCCCCACTGAGCAGAGATCCCGATGTGGGGCTTCATCCCAGGACCTTGAGGTTATGACCTGAGCCAAAGGCAGAGGCTTAACCCACTGAGCCACCCAGGTGCCCCTTAAGTAGCATTGTTGAGGGTATGAGTGCATTTAAGTTTTACAGAGTGTTTTTCCTTGAAAGAAGGCAAAAGTGAAAATAAAAGTCTGATATGACTCTTCATGATATACTATCAGTTGATTATGGATTCTTACTACTTCAGTTGCTTTTTGACTGTGAAAGAAGAAGAAATTTCATTTAATTTGAAACCACGATCTTAAAATTTTGATTGTACTATACAGTTCGATGTAAGGTAGAGAATGTTCTTTTGAAAACAAAAAAATCAAGGTAGAATTGCTCAGATATTTGATTTTTTAAATGAATTAAATTAATATTTACTGAAATATCACCTTGTTATTTATTAAATGCCAAACATTATATTTCTTTATTTCATTGAAAACTTTTCTACTTAAAACTTTTTCCAAGTTTTAAATTACTTGTTTAGCTTGTCAGTCATAATAATTTATGCATATGATAGAACCAAGAGTTTTATGAAATCTAAACCTGTAGTTTGTTTAAAAGTTAGCACTAATTGGCGTGCCTTACTGGCTCAGTCAGTAGAGCATGTAACTTTTGACCTTAGGGTCATGAGTTCAAGCCCATGCTGGGTGTAGAGCCTGCTTTAAAAAAAAAAAAAGCACTGAGTAATGTATGGAATTGTTGAATCATTATGTTATCTATCTCAAACTTTTATAACATTCTATGTTAATTATTATTTTAAAAAAGGGTTATCCATGTTATAATACATTAAAGTTCCTTGTTCATATGTATTTGGGTAAAAATGATCTGATGTGGTAGAACAGTGAAACTTAGTTTTGAATGTAGTCCTAGATCAGTGAATATCAGTCACTTAGTCATATGTTCCATTAGTCAGTTCGTTCACCACTCAGAATATTAGTTTGTGAAACAGAGACACGATCTCTCTTACATTCTATTTATTCTCTTGATATTTTTTTTTTTAAAGATTTATTTATTTATTTATTTGACAGAGAGAAATCACAAGTAGATGGAGAGGCAGGCAGAGAGAGAGAGAGGGAAGCAGGCTCTCCGCTGAGCAGAGAGCCCGATGCGGGACTCGATTCCAGGACTCTAAGATCATGACCTGAGCCGAAGGCAGCGGCTTAACCCACTGAGCCACCCAGGCGCCCCTATTCCATTGTTATTGTGGGAATCAGAGTTGATGTAGATTCCATGGTATTTAAATTTCTTTTAAAATAGTTGTTTTTCAGGGCATCTGGGTGGCTCAGTGGTTAAAGCCTCTGCCTTCAGCTGAGGTCATGATCTCAGGGTCCTGGGATCGAGCCCCGCATCAGGCTCCCTGCCAAGCAGGGAGCCTGCTTCCCCTGCTCTCTCTCTGCCTACCTCTCTGCCTACCTGTGATCTTTGTCTGTCAAATAAATAAATAAAATCTTTAAAAATAAATAAATAATTGTTTTTATGGGGTATGGTGAGTACATAAATGTGTTCCAGCTAATACATTTCACAGGTTGTTGATATTATACTTTTTTTCTTAGGCAAGAAAACACATTTTACAAATCCATACCAGGGATTGGAACCCAAAATTGTCAGATGCTTTTTTAGGTGAACTGGCTGAAAAATGTGTTGGTGAGTGCTATTATTTGAATTCTTTGATTGTTATTGTTTGTTCTGCTCAGCCTGCCCTTATGTTTGGAATGTGAATGAGTATAGTTATGTCTGTGCAGTAGATGGCTGGCTCTAGAATTATTTTGAACATTTCACTTGAAATTAACCTTCTGAGGTACAATTTTAGCTGCCATTAGGTGTTTGATTATTAACAAAGCTAGTAATAATATGCCTTTCATTGAGTGCTGGATTTCCATAATATTACGGCTGTGCGTTTTTTTGGGAGTTGTTCCCTCTCAGAAATTCTACTAAGAAAAAGAAGCTTAACCTTGAGAAATAAAGGTCCATGTTGAGGGCAGGACTGTAGTCTTTTACTTTGCAGATTATCTTGTCTTCATGCCTGTGGTCTAGAAAGAAGTTGAGTGAGAAGAGTCCTCAAAAGAAAATATTTATTGGCATTTACTAGTATTTCCCAAAATATAAAACTTTCAAATTTAATGTTAAATTATTCACAGAGTAGAAGATCCTCCTTACAGCATGAATGAAAACTACTGTCCTAAAAGGATGTATTGAGAGAGATGTGCATACATGATCATATATAGGAGATGGAATTCAAGGGTTTTGGAATTCAGGTTTTTGGCTCTAATTAGGTCTGAAATAAAAATGATTACACTATTAAACAACTGAGTATCCACACTGGTATTCCTCCTTCATTCTTTTTCTGTCTTTTGTCTGTTTTCCTCTTATTCTCTCACAAATAAAAATTAAAAAATTTTTCTCCATGAACTTTTTAAGCATTATGAAAAATCCCCAAACTAAGTTCACTAACAATCAGCAGTCTGCTTGGGAAAACTTCAAACTTACCAAAACCAGAAAGAACAACTTAGTTAAAAAAATCATTGGGATCCACCATCAGATATTAAAACTTAAATAGAACATTAGTCCATTCAGTTAGCTACATCCGAATTATCCTCTTCATCCACAGGGACCTCCATCTCCGAAGCAGCATCCCTCAGCTTTTGAACCACAAAGACCTCGACATCTTCTGGTGAGGAGAAAACGTAAATCTCTCCAGCACTACTCCAGTTTAAGCTTTGCCTGGTATAAGAGAGCATGCGCCAAACCCATTTCATGTAAATTTGGCTTGACTTTTGCAAAGCCTTGTGCTGCTTTATGGGAGAGGGTGGTATTTGGTACAAAATCCAGTCTTTTCCCTTTTTGAAATTTGACCCCTTTTATTTCCTACTTTTTATGATACTATTTAGAGTACTGATGAGACTGGGAAATTTTTGTAGATTTTTCTGTGACTCAGTCCCAGAGTGATCCTTAACTGAAATAAGCATAAGTCTTCAGATAGCTTTGGAAATCCCCTAAACAATAGGTATATTAAAATTACTTGCTGTTATCCTGTCTACCATCTGAAATGTTACACTCTAATTCTCTATCCTAAATATAAGAATCTTAGTTTCCTTTATTCATTTCCAAAGGCCACAACTTCTCATTATTCCCAGTGATTTATTTTAGCTTTTAGTCAGTTTCTTAAGTTTAAGCATTTTAAAGACATAATTTCTTACAGGACTAAAAAATTTCTCTTGCCCTTTGAGGGTGGTGGTGGTGATGTTTTAGGATCTGCTTATATCTACACCATTTTCTTCCTGGAGAGTGACATAAGAAGCCAGTTGTACATTAAGACAAAAAGTCAAATGCGGGTCTTCAAACAGGAATGAAATAGTCATACACTTTAAATTCATTATGAACTTACCACTTTCTGTATTCCAAACACGTTTTAACATGTATGGGTTCAGTTCAGTGAAATTTATGCCTAACAAAAAGAATATGTTGTCTTGATAAAAAACTGCAAAGACAGCTGACCTCTTCATGTAAAGGTTATGGATTTGGTAACTTTAACTTGAAATAAATTCCCAAGTACGTGGAGAGGTTTGGATGCTTAATAGGGGTGATTTTTGAAAGTAGTCCTCACATAATTTCAGTGTCTAGATCACATTCACAAATAGTAGGCGCTTAAGGTTATGAGGACCTCAAATCTAATCATATTTCTCTATTTATTTTCACTAAGAGGGCCGAAACAGTGGAAATGTATCAACGAGGCATCTATCTTGTGGGCCTTCATTATGTTTGATGTTTTATTTAAACAGTAGACTTCATGGGCCGCCTGGGTGGCTCAGTGGGTTAAGCCTCTGCCTTCGGCTCTGGTCATTATCTCAGGGTCCTGGGATCGAGCCCTGCATTGGGCTCTCTGCTCAATGGGGAGCCTGCTTCCTCCTCTCTCTCTGCCTGCCTCTCTGCCTACTTGTGATCTGTCTGTCAAATAAATAAATAAAATCTTAAAAATACACATTTATAATATTAAATTACCAGAGATTCTGATTCACTACGTTTGTTAGGAATCTGTTTCTGTTTCAGTTTCATCGTTTATTCAGATCAGTGGTCAAGATTAAAAACTACCGATATAAACCAGTAATTCTTATTCACAGGCAACTGTAATGAAGATAAATCCTCTATTTTCTAGTCTGTTGATTATGATAATCCAAATGATTTATTTCCTTAAATGGGACCTATTGTTGCCCTTTTAAATGATCTTTAGTAGAGTAAGCAAAAATGAATAGTACATTGCTATTATGTATGTTGCTGACATGTCAAACATAAATGTTATGGGTATCGTTTGTTACATAAAATATCTTTTAGTGGCTTTTTTTTCTGTTCTTTGTTTCTGAGCTTTCTAAAAAATTTAGGCTTCTTGCTCTTAGAAATAGGATCATATGGTATGTTTGCCAACTGTGTTGTATATGCTTTCAAAGAAGAAAAAAGAATGGTGGTTCATATTGTTTGAAGATGGTAGATTGTTTTTTACTTCCTCTGAAATGAATTATTTCATTAACTATTTATGACTAAGCTGGTATTTTATAGTTATTTTATTGAACTACTATACCTAGGTTATGTTCAGCATAGGAAAAGATACCTTTTTTCATGTTGATTCATTGAGAAATAGAATAAAAAATGAGAGACTAATGGTTAATTTGGTTATTCTGAGAATTATTTGGGTGATTGCTGTCTTGGGATAGTGTTAGTGCTTCATCTGCTTATAATTTTCTGAATTAGATTTTCACAGGTTATACTAAGTTTTTCCCTTAACTCTGAATAAATATTTCTTTAAGAATGGAATATTTTTGTGTTTTTCCGTAATTTTCATTGAAATTTTTATTCATAGTAAGTTGGCTTAATAATAAAAAAATTTAGATTTCCTTTTTTTTTAAAGAAACATTTTTTTTTTTTTAAAGATTATTTATTTACTTATTTGACAGAGAGAGATCACAAGTAGGCAGAGAGGCAGGCAGAGAGAGAGAGAGGAGGGAAGCAGGCTCCCTGCTGAGCAGAGAGCCCGATGCGGGACTCGATCCCAGGACCCTGATATCATGACCTGAGCCGAAGGCAGCGGCTTAACCCACTGAGCCACCCAGGCACCCCAGAATTTAGATTTCTTATTAAAAGAAAAAAAAAAAGCCCAGTAAATATAATTCTCCCACTTTTTGTGGTAGTATATGGTAACCTCACAGTTACGCAATCCCAAACTATCACCTTGGAGTTACTGTTTTCTCCTTTCATTCATGAAATATTTATTGGATATCTACTGAATGCCAGGCTAGGCATTATTTTCAGTATATGAGATACGTTAGTGAACAAAACTGATCAATACCCATACCCTCACAAAGCTCACATTCTAGTTGGGGAAGGCAGACAGTAAACATGATAGGTAAATGATAGAAGTGGTACTTGCTGTGGGAAAAAGGGAGCAGAGTAGGGAGGATTTTTCTGTTTCTGTAGGACTTGATCAGCAAGATCATGTGCCCTACTAATAATAGAGATACAGTTCATTGTAGGTGTGTGAGTCACTTACAGTTTGATTTATACAGTTTTTTTTTTCATATAAACATATAATATATTTTTAACCCCCGGGGTACAGGTTATGTGAATCGCCAGGTTTACACACTTCACAGCACTCACCATAGTACATACCCTCCCCAATGTCCATAACCCCACCCCCCTTCTCACAACCCCCCCCTCCAGTGGTTTATACAGTTTTGTGCCTTAATGTTTTTTTCCTGTTGTCAGGGTCTGTAATCAAAGGAGCGAGACTGATACAAAGCGAAGGTCAAGCAAAGCTTTATTTTGCGCCAGGCATCGAGAATCAAACTGACTGGTCAGGGCCGTCTCTTGCAAAGAGGCGACCCCTCCCAGCCTCACAGACTAACTTTTATAGAGGTAGTTTAGCTGGGCTATACACAGGTGGCCAATGAGATTGCAATACACAGAGAAAACTGCCCAGTCATGCTAGGTCTGCCACACACAGAAAAAACTGCTAGGTAACACACAGGTGGCCAATTGAAATGCAATTGAAATTGAAATTGAATTTCAATTGAATTGAATTGAAATTCAATTGGCCACCTGTGTGTTACCTAACAGTTTTTTCTGTGTCTAGTTCCTTTGATTACAGACCCTAACACCTGTCATTTAGTCTGGTGCTATTTTCTGCTCAGTTTTTCTAATCACCATTTTTATTTTATTATTTAAATGTTCCACAAGGTCATTGCATAGTATAAAAAGATAAATAAACTTGATGCCACTCTTTGAAGAACTTAGGGTCTCAAGTTTTAAACTAGTTTGAGTGGTTCCCCCTGCTGGCATGTTTGGTACGATAAAGGTGTGTGTGATAAAGGTGGCCAAATGCAAGTTTAAATGCTGACATAAAAAACATGACTGGTTTGAGGTTTTCTTCCTTTTTGTGGTTGAGACCTAACAGTTTGTGTGTTTTTGTATGTATTTGTTGCTTAAATGAGTGAAATGACTTAAAAGCAGGGGCTTGATCTGTTAACTACATTATCAGTTAAGTGTGGTTAACGGCTAATGCCCTGTGTTGGTATAGCCTGTAGAACTAGATTATCAGTTATTTTAAGCTAAACGTATATATTAAAAGGAAATTAATGTGGGATATTAATGGATTCTTAGTCCCTTTAGTACCTTTGAAATTATTAGAGATGGTGACGACTTTAAACTATAATTTTTGGGGTAATCAAATAGAAACTCGCTGTGGTTTGCGCCCAGAGTTAGTAGGAGAATAGCTCTGTTCTTGACCTTTCTGCATATGTTCTACAGTGTACTATTCCCATATGTGTTTGGTAATTAGTAATATTAGAAAAGTTTATAGGTGGGCACCTGGGTAGTTCAGTGGGTTAAGCCTCTACCTTTGGCTCAGGTCATGATCTCAGCGTCCTAGGATCAAGTTCCACATTGGGCTCTCTGCTTGGCAGGGAGCCTGCTTCCTCCTCTCTCTCTCTGCCTGCCTCGCTGCCTACTTGTGATTTCTCTCTGTCAAATAAATAAATTAATTAATTTTTTTAAAAAAGAAAAGTTTATAGGTAAGTATATTGTTAGAAGGACTAAACTAATTATTGGGAATAGTGATGAAGGATTGAGATGAAACTTACTCTTTAAAAACCTTTCCCGAAGAAAGTTGTACATTATAATCAGTGATTTTGGCACAGAATACATGGTTTGTTTTGGTATCACTAGTTCATGTGTTGTTAATTAAAATATTTGAAACATTTTTAGTCTTACTAAGTAAATTTTACTAGGTGACTTAAATGGTCAGTTTTTGCTGATAAAATTACACATAATTATTGATTTAAGATTAATAACTACTTAGGTAAAGATGTGTATATTTGTAAACTATATTTGGTACTGGGAGAATGAACTTAACTTTGTTACTCTTTTCTTTTTGTGCATTAGGCTATTGTGGAGCTGATATCAAGGCCCTGTGCACTGAAGCTGCCCTGATTGCCCTGCGGAGACGTTACCCCCAGATCTATGCTAGCAGTCATAAACTGCAGCTAGATGTTTCCTCCATAGTGCTCAATGCCCAAGATTTTTACCATGCAATGCAGAATATTGTGCCTGCTTCTCAGCGTGCTGTCATGTCTTCGGGACATGCACTATCCCCCATCATAAAACCGCTGCTGGAAAGAAGCTTCAACAACATCCTAGCAGTCTTGCAAAAAGTGTTTCCTCATGCTGAAATTAGCCAGAGTGACAAGAAAGAAGGTACCAAAAAGTAATTTTTCGTATTGTTAAAATGAAACAAGTACGGGCATAAATAAATTCCGAGTTTCCTTATAAGGTTATGTGTTATTCTTTTATATTTGCCATGAATATAGAAAATATATCTATTTCACTCACTAGGTTATAGTCTAGGCCTAGTATATTGCCTAGGTGTGGTAGTTGCCTAGTGAATGTTTGTCAAAAGGAAGAATGAATGTTAGTTCTGTTTGTTACCTCTTAGGACATTCTCAGTAATGTAGAAGTGTTACTATCTTTAGAAAAGGTGACTATAATATGATGGCTTACATTTATTTTATTATAAAGCCCTTAAATAAATTGTCACTTACTAATCCTCATAATAGTCCAGTGGGGCAGGTACTTTTATAATGAAAAGAAGGAGACTAGAAGACTTAGGAAGTATTCCCTTATTTGAGGTCATTCAGTAAGTTTTAGGACTTACTCAGACGTGGGTATCTGATTATAGCCTTCGCTTGTTGCTCATAATGTCTCTCTGTTGCTTATAATGCCCCTCTGGTTTCAACTCAAGAAATCTGTTTTGTTGGTACTGTCAGGGCACTCTGCAGTGTGCTATATTCGTGAAGTGTAAATCCTTAGTAAGGGAGTAAATTAGAACCTGGTTGTATAAGGTGGTGTAAGGTCTTGAATTCTAGCTTCAAGATTGGACCTGAGTTAAAAATACAATACTGCCTTTAAAAAGTCATCCATTGCAAGTACTTGGGTGGCTCTGTTAAAGCGACTGCCTTCAGCTCACGTCATGGTCCTGGAGTCCCAGAATGAGTCCTGTGTGGGGCTCCCTGCTCAGCAGGGAGTCTGCTTCTTGCTCTCACCCTCTTTCCACTCATACTCTCTGTCTCTTGTTCTCTCTATCTCTCAAATAAATAAATAAAATCTTAAGAAAAAAGAAACCAGCCATTTACAGGGAAACTTTAGGTTTATATACTAGAGTCTGAACTTTGAAGAGAAAGTAATGAGTTTTAATTATCTTAATTTTTCCAGTTCCTAATACCTTATTTGGCATGTAGTCTGCACCAGAAAATTGTTCAGTTAATTATACTAACATTAAAAATATTATGTGTAGTAAAAATCATCTATAGTCAATGCATTTTGCTGTCTTTATAAATACTTTTATGGAAACTATATTTTTCAGGGATAGATTCTCATTGAAATATCACATGGATTACTTGATCTCCTAAGTTTGTTAAGTAAGGTGGGGAATAAATATTTTATTATGAGTGTGCCAGGTACTCTGCCATGAATCATACATTTCTTATCTCTGATTTTCATAACTGAGGATATGGATCTTTTCCCCAAGAAATTTTTTTAAAGATTTTATTTATTTATTTATTTATTTGACAGATCACAAGTAGGCAGAGAGGCAGGCAGAGAGAGAGAGGAGGAAGCAGGCTCCCTGCTGAACAGAGAGCCCCATGTGGGGCTCAGTCCTAGGACCCCGGGATCATGACCTGAGCCGAAGGCAGAGGCTTTAACCCACTGAGCCACCCAAAAGAGCCACTCTTTTCCCCAAATTTTTTTTTTTTTTTTAAAGATTTTATTTATTTATTTGTAAGAGAGAGAGAGAGTGAGAGCGAGCACAGGCAGACAGAGTGGAAGGCAGAGTCAGAGGGAGAAGCAGGCTCCCTGCGGAGCAAGTAGCCCGATGTGGGACTCGATCCCAGGACGCTGGGATTATGACCTGAGCCGAAGGCAGCTGCTTAACCAACTGAGCCACCCAGGCGTCCCATTTCCCCAAATTTTTAAAAAAAACTAATGTCACCGTTAGAAAATAATAAAAATCGTGTCTTCCCATTTGAGAGATTATGATAGTTCATCTTTTTATTTATGATATTTTAAAATTTAAATTCAGTTCATTAACATATAGTGTATTATTAGTTTCAGAGGCAGAGTTCAGTGATTCATCAGTCTTGTATAATACCCAGTGCTCATTATATCATGTGCCCTTCTTACTGCCTATCACCCAGTTATCCCATCCCCCTGTCATCCCCCTCCAGCCACCCTCAGTTTGTTTCTTATGATTAAGAGTCTCCTATTGTTTGTCTCCCTCTCTGATTTTGTCTTGTTTCATTTTTCCCTCCCTTTGCCTATGATCCTCTGTTTTGTTTATTAAATTCCACGTATGAGTGAGATCATATAATTATCTTTCTCTGATTGACTTACTTCACTTAGCATAATACTGTCTAGTTCTGTCCATGTCATTGCAAATAGCAGGATCCCATTTTATTTGATGGCTGAGTAGCATTCCATTGTATATATACACCACATCTTCTTTTTCTCTGTTTATAGACATATGATATAGTTCCTTTCTTTTCATTTGAGAATTTTTTATGGCATTATTATCTGTTTTCTTATAAATTTTTAAAGTAAGTATAGAGTATGCTTTAGTTCCAGTTTTTTCTTCATATACCAGTAGAGAAAACAAATTATGATTATTTGATTATTAATAATTATTTTTTAGTTATTTAGATATATTATTCTGGTTTGTTTTGGTCTTACCATCCTTCATAGACTGGTATATGAAATTATCACTCAAAAGGTATTCAGTTGGGGACACATCGGTGGCTCAGTTGGTTAAGTGTCTGCTTTCGGCTCAGGTCATGATCCCAGGGTCCTGGGATAGATTCCCGCATTGGGCTCCTTGCTCATCAGGGAGCCTGCTTCTCCCTCTGCCTGCCACTCTGCCTGCTTGTGCTCTCTCTCTCTGACAAATAAATAAATAAAACCTTAAAAAATATTTAGCTTATAAAATCCATTGAAATCTCTATCTGCCATCTCCTGCCCACTTCTGACTACCCCTAATCTCAGTTGCTCCCTGTCTTTTCCGGTACTTTCAGGGTCGCCTACAAGAACTTGCCCAAGTATCTGAAATCTCTATCTGCCAGCACAGTTCAGTACCTCTTTGTAGAAATTATTCCTCATTTTTTTTCTTTTTCTTTATTTTAATTTTTTTTTTTTTTAGGAGAAGAGTATGATTTCTGTCACTGTTGATTCTCTCATTTCTCCTACACATGTGGCATTAGTTTTTATTGAGTGAATTGACACTTTTGTTGGGTATGTGTGAAGCACAGTTATTAGTACTTGAGGTTGTAGCCCAGGTACATTTTTAAGTATTGCACCTTCAATAGAGATAATGGTTCCAGTTTGTCCACTGAACTGTAACAGGTGGCAGGCTCAGATAGAGACTAATGTTACTTGAATAAGTGCATTTTTAGGATTGGTTTTGCTTCCATAGAATTCCTGACTCTCTAACCTAGACGTACAGATGTGTGTGTTTGTGTATGCCATGTTAGAAAATAAGTCACCTTGTTCCTTGTTGTTTTTCTAAAGAGCTGGCCAAAACCCTAGCACCCTAGCAGCTAAGCAACTACTTGGTCAAGTTGACCTATAAATTTTTTTTTTAAAGATTTTATTTATTTATTTGACGGACAGAGATCACAGGTAGGCAGAGAGGCAGGCAGAGAGAGAGGAAGGGAAGCAGGCTCCCCGCTGAGCAGAGAGCCCGATGGGGGGCTCCATCCCAGAACTGTGGGATCATGACCCGAGCTGAAGGCAACGGCTTTAACCCACTGAGCCACCCAGGCGCCCTGACTTAGAAATTTTTAATAAATATGTGAGTGTTTTAGGAGAGTGTCATTTCTTTTCCAGACTTCTTATGGTTAGTCAATGAAGTCTACTGAATCGCATCTCTTAGCACTAGGCAGTGTGTAAAGGTAAAAGAATTCCATTAATTCCATTTACAAATTATTTATTTATTTTTTTTAAAAAAAGATTTTATTTATTTATTTGACAGACAGAGATCACAAGTAGGCAGAGAGGCAGGCAGAGAGAGAGCAGAGGAAGCAGGCTCCCTGCTGAGCAGAGACGATGTCGGGCTCAATCCCAGGACCCTGGGATCATGACCTGAGCCAAAGGCAGAGGCTTTAACCCGCTGAGCCACCCAGGCACCCCCTCATTTACAAATTATTAAAAACCCTGCAGTTTGTCTGTTTGCTTGGTTGATCTGTATTATTTGATAGGTAACATATTAATATCACTGATTTTTAAACCAACTTTCCTTAGCTTTGGTGGGGCACTAATATTAAAGGACTTCATAAGCCTCATAATTGTTGTGATTTTTTTTTTTTGAACAGATATAGAAACTCTGATTTTAGATGATAGTGAAGATGAGAATGCTTTATCAATTTTTGAGACCAGTTGTCACTCAGGATCACCAAAGAAACAGTCATCAGCTGCTGCTGTACATAAACCCTACCTTCATTTTACAATGTAAGTATCATAACAATTTTTTAAAAATTTAGAGTGATTTTTACTGTTTTATATTTAGAATTATGGTGTATTTTTACTCAAGGTTGTAATTTTGAGGACTTTTTTCTGCTGTTTGGACACAATTCTGGGAAAGTTTTACTGTGTATGCTTCTTTGTGTGGTAATAAATGGGTTTATTGGTAAACTAAAGATTTTTTTTTTATAAACTGATTTTTTAAAAAGGAGATTTATTTATTTAATTTGAAAGATTTTATTTATTTGAGAGAGAGCACATGTGGTAGGGGATGGAAGGGCATAGGGAGAGGGAGAAGCAGACTCCCCCCTGGAGCTGGATTCCAGCATGGTGAGGGCAGATGCTTGACTGACTGAGCCACCCAGGTGCCCCTCTTCTTTTTTTTTAAACCAAGGTAGAAGGAAGGGTTGTTGTTTAGAAAGTCAGCTTATGTCCACAATTTTAATGCCTTTTATTTTGAACTAAAATGGTCAAAAATGAGATGTTTATCATGATCTGGAATATTTTAAATTATAACAAGTGTCAGATGATAGTTCAGGGATTCTAAGAGTACTAAAAGGATTCTGAATTAGAAGTTTCTTAGTAAACAGATTAACAGAAAACTTTTTGATTCTCCAAAACCTCATTAGTTTACTTCTTCCTGATGTTATGGTTTTTCTGTTTACATTCACTTTTATTTATATTAAAGCAGCTTTTGTCAGGCACTTTATTGGGGAAACAGCTTTAGTGCTAATGTAATTTTAACTTGAGAGACCAAATAGTTTTCAACTACTAGCAGCTTCATCACTCGCATTTACATAGTTAGCATGATAGTTATAGGACCAGAATGCTCTGTCAGGTAGGTCTAATAGCACTTTTATTAGAAAAGTCTGGATTGATTGTATGTACTTTTAAATTCTTTTTCGAGATGTTTTGAACAAACTTAAGTCTTCAGCTTGAAGTTTCTCCCATGTAGATTTTGGTGAAATGTTAATTTGATTATTTGCTCTGATAAGTCGTATTTTTTATTTTTTAAAATGAGATTAAGTTACTTTCATTTATCCTTTTTTCTTTTGTTCTTTAACAGCAAGATTCTTCTCTTAGAAACTTTTCCTTCTATTCCAGATCTTTTCTTTTATGTCCTCAGGAACATTTTCTTAGGTTTTTTTTGGTAATTTCATGAATCTATTTTATTGCTGGCTTAGGGAAAACCAAATAATCATTTTTTTTCTGATTCTTACCTGACTACCTTATGTGCATGTGTGTGATTTGTTTAGTTAATTGGATTTGAAATACATAATAGGGGCTAAGAAACTCCCATCAAAGGACTTGTTCAATTTTTATGAGTTAACTCTGTTGTCAGTAAAGTGATAAAGAAATATCTTTGATTTAGAAAACTTTATGTGCAGTTTTGAGGCCGATTTTTTATTAAGAACGTTCTCTCATTTAATGTATATCATGGTATGGTTTTGTTTGGATTAAACTCTTTGAAGGAATTGGTTTAATTTTAGCTTCTTTTATGTAAAATTTCTAGTTCATGATGTGATTTTTATTTAATAGGGAGACAGCTATATCCTAGAAGTAAGCTTTTTTCGTTTTAGATGTTTTTATAAGTTCCATTCATTTTATTTCTTTTCTTTTTTTTTAAGATTTTATTTATTTGACAGAGAGAGAGAGAGAGAGAGAACAAAAGCAGCAGGAGTGGGAGAGGGAGAGGCAGTCCCGAGCAGGGAGCCTGAGCAGGGAGCCTGATACGAGCTCCATCCCAGGACCCTGGGATCATGACCTGAGCCAAAGGCAGACGCTTAATGACTGAGCTACTCAGGCACCCCCATTCATTTATTTCTTTATTTACTGACCCATTCTCCCAATTTTTATGTGTTTATGCCTGGTACTGTATTAGGTACTGAAAACATAAGCGTGAGTAAAGTAGTTCTTACTCTGGAGAAGTTCTTTTTATTGAGGGTGACAAACATTGTTAAATGGCTGAAATGCTTGATAGCAGAACTAGAAGCTTTCATTGGGAAGTCAAGGAGGATTTGCTCTCCTTCAGAATATGAAGGAATAAGAGTTAGCATCTGATGCTCAATATAAACTAGACATGAGGCAAGTATATAAAGCTTGAAGCTTTATATAGGACTCTCATCAATCATACAGCATTTGTGGTATCATCGTTTTATAGACAAGGAAACCAAAACGCAATGAAAAATAAGTAAATTGCCCATGGTTAAGGTGCTGGAAGGTAGCAGAGTTAGGCTCTGTACTGTTTGTTTCCTAGGATCCAATTTTTTTTTTTAAGCTATCTATGGGATTTCCAAATTGATTACTGAGCTTAATAGGTAGATCAGGAATTGTATTTTTTTGGGGGGTAGGTTGGACAGTAGGATTTTCATGCTTTCCAAAAAGCATATACTTTAGAATAGAGGCCTTTAATAAAGGCTATATGTGGGTTTTTGTTGTTGTTGTTGTTGGTTTGGTTTGGCTTTGTGTTTGAACAAGTGTTAGTATGTGTGTATTAATACAGTAAAAGTGCTAGCTAGATAGGTAGAAAGCATGACTTTAATACTGATCTCTGGTAACACTAGCTTGGGCATTGTTGGTGGGTTTCTAATAGGGAATAGTTTCCTAAAACAGTGTTGAAACCTTTATTTAGATTTAAGGTGAAATAGAAATCAAGATATTTAAAGTCTACCAATCTGATAGAAAACCCTTATGATGGAAAATAAGTTTTCTTTCTTACTGTTTATTACCATAAGGGGATTAGAAACAGAGCTTTCTGAGGTTTTCTAAATGAATATAGCTTTGTTTTTTCTGATTAGAAAGATGATATACTCTATAGAAAATTCAAGTAATAAAGAAGAGCATAAAGAAGAAAGTAAAAATTAAAGCCCAAGCACCTGAAGGTAATTTTTGTTAAAGTTTTGGTGACCACACTTCCATATTCTCTCTATGCGTATAGACAGACCCACATATTATTTTATGTAAATTAAAATCTTCCTGTAAGGCTAATGTAACTTGCTTTTTTATCTACTATATTGGGAATGTTATTTTATGCCAGTATATGTTTAATGTCATTCTTTTAAAATAGCTACATAGTATTTTATTTTTGGATGTTCCATAATTTTTATAACCTTATTAATAAAGATTGAAATTTCCAATTTTTCTTCTTCTATGATAGATATGTGGATCTGGATAGGCATCTTTCTCAGTATACATTTTTAACATCATTATCTGATTCATAGCTTAGGGTAAATTTTAAAAACAGTGATTGCTATGTCAAAGGGTATATATATTTAAAACTTGATACAGGTTTTTAAATTGATTTCTAGAACAGTTGTACCAATTTACATTTTCAGCACTGATATATGAGAGTGTTATTTTTCCTATACCCGTGTCAGTTCTGAACACTGCCTTTTTAAATCTTTGCCAACCAGATAGATGAAAATAATATCTTCTTGCTTGTTTGAATCATTCATTTGTTCTTTCATATTTACTCATTCAGATATTTTGTCAAAGTGCCCATCATGTGCCATATGTTGTCCTAGGTACTTGAATATGTCCGTGAACAAAATGGACAAAGACCCCTGACCTCATTCAGCTTTTGTTTTAGATGGAGATAGATAATAAAACAAGTGTAATAGACAGATAAAGTATTAGAAGATACACACTATGAAAAAAATGTAGAGAATGCTTAAGAGGTAAGGGAGTCCTTGGGAGTGGGACGAGTTGCAGAATATCCTTGGATATGTATTTTAGCATGTATGTGACATAATTGCCAAATTTAATTTTGGAAAATTTTGCTTTTTCCATTGCCACTAGTCATGAGAAAACCAATTTTCCCAACATCTGCTTGCTAATGGTATTAAAATGAATTCTTATCAGTCTAACAGATGACAGATGATTTCATTATTTTCATAATTTTTTCATCTCTATTAATAACTACCAAGTCTCTCCTCTGACCTGTAACTACCAAATCTTCCTCCCTTTCTTCCAAGATTTATTTATTTATTTGAGTGGGGGGAGGGGCAGAGTGAGAGTCCTAAGACTGTGCTGAACATGGAGCCTGGCACAGGGCTCAGTCCCATGACCCCAAGATCATGACCCAAGCAGAAATTAAGAGTCGGAAAGCCAAACCAGCTGTGCCACCCAGGTGCCCCACCAAATCTTTCTTAAGCCAACATTGGTCTTGAGCTTTAGACTGTCTCTCGCTGCCTGTTGCCCTTAGTGTGCCACACATCTTTCAGAAAGTACTGCACTGTGTCTTCCCGTCTCCTCCTGTGAGTCTGGTGAGCTACCATCCGTGCAAGTGTTAGGACTAGAATTGGACATCATCCTCAACTCCTTCCTCTCTTTGCTCTGTATCTAATCCGTTCCTTCTCATTTCCTCTGACACTGCTCTTATCTAGATTATCATTAACATCTCATACCTGGTTTATTACTGCAGACTCCTAACCGATCATCTTTCCTCCTGTTTTGTCTTCTTTTAAACCTTTTCCTCTACTGACATAGTGATCTAGAGTTATCTTCTGAAAACATGTGTATGATCATATCACTTCCCCTACTTAAGCTAATGTTTTCTCATTAATTTCAGTGCACATTCCAAACTTTTAAAAAAATTTTTAAAAATTTTAATTAATATATAATGTATTATTAGCCCCGGGGTACAGGTCTGTGAATCACCAGGTTTACACTTCACAGCCCTCACCATAGCACGTACCTTCCCCAGTGTCCATAATCCAACCTCCCTCTCCCTACCCACCTCCTCCCAGCAACTCTCAGTTGTTTTGTTAAGAGTCTCTTATGGTTTGTCTCCCTCCCGATCCCATCTTGTTTCATTTATTCCTTTTTTACTCCCCAAGCCCCCCATGTTGCCTCTCAGCTTCCTCATCAGGGAGATCATATGATAATTGTCTTTCTCTGATTGGCGCATTCCAGACTTTTAACATGGTTTACAAAGCCCTTCTTAGCTCTTCATCGTCTGATTCTCCTTCCCTCTTCTCCTCCCTAACCCTAGAATCTTTACCCATACATTGCCCTAAAACCTTAAAAGAAGCTAAATGTATGAACTATTACTCCAAAGGGCCAGGGGCCGCCTTTGATCCTTTGTATATCCTGTTTTTATTTCTTCAATAAAATTTGTCCTTTCTACCGGTAGCCTGTTGAGTTCGTGCTTTGGTAACACTTTCCAGGAAACCCCTTTGTCTCTAATTGAGGTCTCTCATAGCATTCTGTACTTATACAGTGCTGCTTGTTAACCACACTGGATTTTATTAGTTGTTTATTTCCTTTTACCACTCAATACTATTAAAGTATGAGCTCTGTGATAACTGGTGGTGTTAGGTATCCAGGGCTGAGGAAGCATTCTCCAGTTATTAAATGAATGAACATTTTGTTACATTACTATTTTCTTTTTGAAATTTTTAAATTAACATATAATGTATTATTACTATTTTCTTTTTGAATTATCTGTTTATGTCCTTTGTCCAGGAAGCTGTTTTCTGTTAAAACACTATAAGCATAAGTTCTTTAGACATTAAGAACTATTCTTTTTAGTGGCAGATTCTTTGTCTGATTTAGTTTTTTGCCATTTGGTTCAGATTGTAATTTTTGAGTTACAGAAGTTTGTAGATTTTTTATGAGTTACAAGTATATGAATCTCTTGTTTTTTTGAATTAATTTTCTGTGAAATGAGGATCTGAATCTTCCCTTTTTAAAAACAATATAATTCATCTCTATTCCATTTATTTTTTATGCTTATTATCTTATATGAAATTCTTTGAACTATAGTGACTTGGTTCCTAGAGTGCCTGTTATGTTCTGATCTGTGTTTGTTTTATTTGGTATAGTCTACATTATATCCTATTATTCCATTGTAATATATTTCAATATAAAGTAGAGTACATCCTATCACAGTGGTTCAGCTTAGCAAGTATATGGACCTGAATGAAAATTTGAAGTCTTTCACCACTCATTTGTATAGTCTCATACCTGACTTCTTTGAGTCTTGGTTTCCTCATCTGTTTAGTAAGAGGAAGCTATGTATTTCATAGAATTGCTGAGAAAATTAAAGCTCTATGAAGTACTTATTACTAAAACATGTTTAAATGTTCTGAAATTGGAGCTAGCACACTTAATCAAAATTTTCTTGATGTTCTTACTTGATTATTCTTTCAGAAGATATTATAAGTTTTAAATCTTTCTGTCTTCCTCAAGTTTTTTTTTTCTTAGATTTCGATGTGACTATTTTAATTTTTTTCTCATTTTTAAATTCTAGTTAGTTTGCATTTAGTGTAATATTGGTTTCAGGAGTAGAACTTAGTGATCATCACTTACATATAAAACCCAGTGCTCAATACAACCCTCCCTCCCTAATACCCATCACTCATCTAGCCCACCCCCCACCCACTTTGCTCCATCAATCTTCAATTTGTTCTCTATAGTTAAGTCTCTTATGGTTAGCTTCCCTCTGCCTTTTTCCCCTTTCCAGTTTGCTCATCTGTTTTGTTTCTTAAATTCCACTTATAAATGAAACCATATGATATTTGTCTTTCTGTGACTGACTTCGCTTAGTATAATACACGCTAGCTCCATCCATGTCATTGCAAATGGCAATATTTCATTATTTTTGATGGCTGAGTAGTATTCCATTGTGTATAGATACCACGTCTTTATCTATTTATTGGCATTTGGGCTCTTTCCATATTTTGGCTACTGTTGATAAGGCTGTTCTAAACATAATGGGTGCATATGTCCCTTCAAATCTGTATTTTTGTATCCTGTGGGTAAATACCCAATAGTGGAATTGCTAGATCTCAGGATAGTTCTTTTTTTTTTTTAAAGAACCTCCATACTGTTCTCCAGAGTGGTTGCACCAGTTTGTATTCCCACCAACAGTGTAAGAGGGTTCCCCTTTCTCCACATCCTTGCCAACATCTGTTGTTTTCTGTGTTGTTAATTTCAGCCATTCTGACAGGTGTGAGGTGGTATCTCATTGTGGTTTTGATTTGTATTTCTCTGATAATGAGTGATTTTGAGCATCTTTTCATGTGTCTGTTGGCCTTAATACGAATATTTTAAATGTATGAAATAAAATACTATAAACTATAGTTAACACTAAATGGGTTAGGAAGAATTGACATCTTGATATTCAGGCTCATTATGTATATGTACTTTTACAGTTTTGCTAAGAATATTTAATTTTGTTTGTTTTATTTTATTTTTGCATTTGTAAATAGGACCTCCTTTCCTTCCTTAAATTAGTTATTGATGGTATTAGGATCTGTTTTGATTTTTCTATTTTTGTCTTCTGAATTGTTACTTCTGGTAGGTTCTGACAGTTACTAGTTGATTCTTTTAGTTGCATTATTTTAGTGCATAATCATATCCTTTATAAGTAACAGTGTTATCCTTATTTATTTCTATTCCATTTTTATTTGCTTTATTCTTATTGCATTACTTAAATTTTCCTGCATTATCTATAGTGATAGTAGATGAACTTGTTTCATTTATCATTTTAATGGTGCTGTAGAATCTTGAGAACACAAGTTGAATTTAGTTTAATATATTTCCCTAAATTTGCTTTCTCTGTTGTAGATCTTTAGGTATTATGTATTCAGGTATGGGCGTTTAGTTTTTATTGGCTGAAAAACCAAATTTTCCTGCCACGGAGAAAGTCCCACATTTTTTTTCTATCTTAAAAATTGTGGTAAAATATACATAAAATTTAGCATTTTAACTTTTTAAAAAAAAAGTCTTACATCTTGGATGATATTCAGATATACCAACTTCTTTGTTGAAGTGGAATTCTTACATTGACCTTAATAATTAATAGTGTCACTAATGCTTAGTGTCTGAAGCATTTTCCATGTTAATGCATATGATAGGATGAATACCCAGGTATTTTTACATAGTTTTAGAATGAATTTTTATACTTTTACATCTTGGTTATTACAAAGGTCAGAGAAAAATTTTTAGAAGTATAATTAATGAAAAATGATTCACTGTACTTAAATAAGGATAAGAGAAAGTTCTGTTAATTTGGAGTTACATTTTTAGTGTAAATATTTTGCCTAATATTTCATACTGATTGTCAGAGTGTATGGTTTTGGAATAATTATCATGTCTTACATGTATTGCAGGTCACCATATCATCAGCCAACCTCTTACAGGCCAAGATTATTGCTGTCTGGAGAACGGGGCTCAGGTCAAACTTCTCACCTTGCTCCAGCACTTTTGCACACTCTAGAAAAGTTCTCTGTGCACAGACTAGATCTCCCAGCACTTTATTCAGTTAGTGCCAAAACACCTGAAGAATCATGTGCACAGGTAGGTTTGTACCAAATCAGAGTACTTCCAGCTTTCTTATTGTTGTGTCTCTGTAGTGTTTATAGATAAAGATTTTTCAAAGAACAGTAATGTGAATATTAACTTTCTGTTGGTTATTCATTAACATTCAAATATTAAGGCCAAGCATCCTTTTGATATATATCATGTTTAAATGTGAGCTCATGGATTTCGCCATGATATTTCATTCTTTTCTTAAATTTTAATACCCTCTTTCTTATATTGAGGTTCTGTTAAACACTGTAGAAAGTAAGTTTCTTTTGCCTTTTTCTTATCCTCTTTTCAACACTGTGGTTTCAGAGCCTTTCTAGACTTCTGTCTGTACTTGGAGCCTTACTGAAGGGGAAATGATAACCAATTTGAAATGTCAGGTTTTAAAATTAATGTAGAAAATAATAGCAATTTAAACATTATATATATTTGTGTTAGTAGTCAAGTGTGTTTGTATATTTCATTTTCAACTGCTTTATGTTTGCTGGTTTGTGAAGTACAAAGTTCTAGTGGGGCTGTTTGTATTTCTTGAAGTTTTACTATATAACTATGAATTTAAGTGTGTCATGTTGGAACTAGAGGCTAGGGGAATAAGTTTTTTGAGCCAAGGGACCATGTCTTCACTATTTCTATGTCTCTGACACAGTGCCTAGCTCATAGTAAGTGCTCATTAAATGTTTAATGTTTCTTACAAACAAATGAGAGGAATGTCACTTTCTACTTCGATATATAGCCTACTTTTGACATTAGGTCACTAGAGTAGTAACATTTAAGAGCATTGCACATAATTTTTTTGTTTTTTTTTTTAAGATACATTTTATAAATACTTAATAGCTACATATATACTACTTAATTGAAAACCATTCTGTACCTTGTAGCAAGAAGTAGGTATTTTTTAAAAATAGTCAACAGTATTGGTTTCATTTCTTTTTCACTTACAGCTGCATGGGTATCAACATCTTAGCAGTACTTCACTACTTAGAAAACTCTTTTTTTCCCCAAAACCCATGGCTTAAATTGAAACCTATATATTAGTAATTTGTTCCAAGTTTTATACATTTAACTCATCCTGGCTGTATATATTTGTTCATATTTTTCCTTTTTAGTGATACAAAACTATTGTAGTTTGTATGCAAGTAAGATAATTACTCAGTACCGTTAAAAATAAATCCAGGGGAGAGAGAATCTAAACAGACACTAAGTGTGGAAGAAGAAATTGAGTATCAAAAAAGCACCAAATCCAGATAGTTTTGTGGTTAAATTCTTTTAATCTTAAAGGATAAGATCATTTTAATGCTGAACTAAAATACAGAGAAAACCCTAAGACTGATCTCACTTAGGCAATGGTCATAAAGTAAATACTACAAATGGATTCTAGTAGCACATCAAAAGAGTAACATACCATTATTAAAGCATGCAAAATTGATTCATTTAGACATTGAGAGATATAAATATTGGAACAAACACATTGAAGTTATAAATATTTGTCTGTGATACAGTTGTATATTTAGAAAACTTATAGGAGCTACTGAAAAAATTACTGGGGACATTAAGAGAATTCTGTAAGGTAGACATGTTCAGAGTTAATGTAAAATAGTTTTCAAGTTAGAAATGTAGTAGAAGAAATAGTCCCATTTAAAATAGTTACGAAGTTTACTTAGAAATTAAACAATTAATTCTCATGGTCTAAAAGAAGAAAACTAAAAATTCAATGAATAGGACAGTTGAGTAAATAAAAAATATACTTTGTTTTTTAATTACTGTATTCCAATTCAAAGGATGTACTTAGTTTAAATTGCAAATTGATCAAAATATCAGCTACTTTGCTTATTGTTTGTAGCCTTGGAGAAATTGCTTACTTCTTTGAGATTTAATTTTCTCATCTATGAAATGAAGTTAATAATGCTACATAAGGTGGTTGTAATTATTAAAATAAGCTCATCCAGTATGGATGGCGTATAGTATCCAGTACCTGTTAGCTGTCATTTTATTTATTACTACTCCTACAGCTTCTTTGCACAGCTGAGAACTGGTAAGACTCAAAATTGTAAAGTTGTGAGTTCTTTTTTAAATCAATGTATAAATTAAATGAGATCTCAAGTATAATATACTCACAGTTGAAGTTGTGTTTCTTCTAGAAAATAAATACGAGCAGTGCCTGGGTGGCTCAGTTGGTTAAGCATCTGACCCTTGATTTCGGCTCATGTCGTGATCTCAGGGTTGTGAGATTGAGCCCCACCCACATCAGGCTCTGTGCTTAGTGTGGAGTCTGCTTAAGACTCTGTCTCTCTCTGGCCCTCCCCACTGCTTGTGCACATGCTCTCTTTCTTAAAAAAAAAAAAAAAAAAAAAGAAAAAGAAAAAGAAAAGGAGGAGCATAGCAAGGACAGTTGTAGAGGGAAAAAGAAAGAATGAAGGGAGCCCTACCAGGTTTTTAAAAATGTAATGGAACATGGTAATAATATGTACCTGTGCAGGGACCGACAAAGTATTAGAAGAGAGCGTGAACACTTAGGCCTGTGTAGAAATGAGAATTTAGTAGCTGATGATGATTATTGTATGACAGTGGTGAGGATATGATGATAATAGTGATGACATTTGATATTATGGAATAGATGAATTACTTAATAAGTGGTCTTGGAAAACTGTCTGACTCTATGAGGGGAAAAAGAAAAAGGAAGCAAAACTGGATTTCCTACCGTTTTTTGTGGCCTCCACATAAACTCTAGATTATCAGTGAACTGTAAAAAGAGAATACACAAGGTCAATATATTTATTATCTTGAATATGAGGAAGTAGTTTCTAAGCAATGAACACGAGCTAGAAAATATAAAGATATGAATAAATTTTACTTTATGTAATTTAAATTACACATGGCAGAAATAATTGTTTTATAAAATTAATAGGCACAACCTGGCAAAAAAGTATATTTGTAACACACATTTCAAGGGTAAGTTTCCTAAATATGCAAAAATACGTTAAAATCAGTAAGAAGGAATGACAGTTACAATCTAATATAAAAATTGGCAAAATAGCATGCCATTTATAGGAAGAAAAAAAATAGAAAAAGCAACCAGTAGAAGTTTGTAAAGATTCTTAGTCTCACTTATTGCTGAAGAAATGCAAATTAAAGCAATAGGAGGGGCACTGGGTGGCTCAGTGGGTTAAAGCCTCTGCCTTCGGCTCGGGTCATGATCCCGGAGTCCTGGGATCGAGCCCCACGTTGGGCACTCTGCTCAACAGGGAGCCTGCTTCCCTTCCTCTCTCTTTGCCTGCCTCTCTGCCTACCTGTGGTCTCTGTCTGTCAGATAAATAAATAAAATCTTTAAAAAACAACAACAACAGGACACTACTTTGAAACAACTGTCTGGTTTATAAAAATAAAAAGCTTGGGGGTTCCTAGGTGGCTCAGTCAGTTAAGCATCTGCCTGTGGCTCAAGTCATGATCTCAGGGTCCTGGAATTGAGCCCCACGTCAGGCTCTCTGCTCAGTGGGGAGCATGCTTCTCAACTTTCCGGAACTCTGTAACTCGCCCTGCTTGTATGCTCTCTCTCTCTCTTTCTCTCTGACATAAATAAATAAAATCTTGGGGCGCCTGGGTGTCTCAGTGGGTTAAAGCCTCTCTCTGCCTTCGGCTCGGGTCATGATCCCAGGGTCCTGGGATCGAGCCCCACGTCGGGCTCTCTGCTCGGCGGGGAATCTGCTTCCTTCTCTGCCTACTTGTGATCTCTGTCTGTCAAATAAATAAATAAAATCTTTAATAAACAAACAAACAAATAAATAAATAAAATCTTTTTAAAAATTAAAAAAATGAAAAGATTGATGATGCCTGGTGATTTTGGAGTATAGTTTGGCACTGCTTTTTTTTTTTTTTTTTTTTTTAAATTTTAATTACATACTACTTTTGGCCCAGGAATTTTACATTAAAGAATTTTTCCTAAAGATGTTTTAGTTGTAAATAGTCTCTGCTGGATGTATAGGGACATTTATCACATCATTGTATAGCATTGCCAAACTAAATAAGACCCAACAAACTAAATGTCCTTTAATGGGGATGGTCTATGACAAATTATGGTATATCCTTTTGTACTATGAAGCCATTAACAAGAAGGTGATAAATTTACTTAGGAGTATATGTGAAAGGGGATATTTATGAAAAAAGCAAGTTGTAAATGAGTTTATCAAAATAAGATCTTTGTGTAAAAAAAACCTTAAAAAATTTATATCCATGCTTATTTAAGTAGAAATTTTGTCCAAGAATAACCTAAAATACATAGTAACTATTACTTTGGCTTGGGGGAAGGAATATGGAGAGTTGGGGAATGAATATAACTTTGTCATTTTAGTTTACACTCTGCTGTACAGTTTGGATTTTTTTTTTTATATGTATGCTTGACAGTATCAAGCAAACTAAAGATAAAATAACTGGAAGAGGATCATTTTCAGAGTGAGAGGGTATTCTGTCTATAGTTGTTCTTTATGGGCTATATGTGTATGTACATGGTCATAAATCCATTACTGACATAGGTGAGGACATACTTAGGAAGCATTGTAGTAAACTATATATTGGTGTATCTGGGATCCTAGGATTTTTTTCTGCATTCTGCTGGGCATCATTGGGCTAAATTTGAATTCTGACTGTACTCTTAGGTCTCTTTCTCATTTCTTGTCTTTTACTACTTTTTATTGTGTTCTTGGAGAGGATGGAGAAGGGTGTCCTTTGGTAGTGGAAAAGAACAAAAACTTAACATTTATTGTTTTGGTTTATTACATTGCACTTAGTAGATATACGACATCTCATCTTTGCTTTTGCCTCCAAGGTCCTCAGTTAGAGGTAGAGCTTATTTGTGAATGACTACATCTGATTTTCCAGTCTGCCCAGTGACTGAGTAGAATTTTGTAGATATGGTAGCTAAAACTGAACATTGGCCAGACACTGGATAAACTGTCCTGGTTGATCCCTGATTATTTGTATCTTAAATACATATTTAAAGTTATTTTAAACTTATAAAGATATTACTGTCTCTTCTAAAAAATCCAGAAGGAGACTATTACATTATAAATTTGAGGAATTTATTTTTCTTAGTTTGTGGAGCTGTTAGTGGGTATAAGAAGGTATAAAATTCCTGGGAAAGAGAGCATACTAGTCAGGGGCTAAAATGCTGGAAAGAATAGAAATCTCTTCCCTCTCTTCCTTTTTTCTATATTCCCTTTCTTCCCTTTTCCCTTACTTTCTTGAGAGCTAGTCTTTCTGTAGGCAGTATTATCTCTAAATAGATGTGGTTTAGTCTGTGGCAAATTCTTCTTCTGTGCTTTTGCTCTTTTCCCCAGCCTTTAAGATACTTAATCTAAATTAAATTGGATTATTTAATAATGTGACACAAACATGAAAGTTAATCTTAAAGGAAAGAAATCTTAAATCACCTTTAAAGGGCTGTATTTATACATGTGGTAAAATGGAACATGGGAAGAACCCAGTTTATATTTCTTCATACATGTTTAATTCTGGGTCTGTTTTTGTAAAACCTGTGCACACACACATATATATGAAAATCTTCCTTTTTTCCTTCATACCGCCTCACCTGATGATGAGTATTACAAATTGTGTGAAAACAGTAGAGGATTAGTGTCTACTATAGGGTTTTCTCATTGTTGATTAAGATTTAGTGAGTATTAATAGTTGTTTGGGAGTACTTATTAAAATTTCTGATTCCCTGGCTCTACTCCCAGGGTTTCTGATTCCTTAAATTTAGGGTGAGCCCTGGGAATCTGCACTTTAAACCTGCATCTGGGTGTTACTATTCTAGGGCTGAGTAGATCAATGTAGTACTTTGGCCAATCACTGGAACTAGGTATTTTTTACAGAAAACAATTGCCAGAGTTCATAAAGTGGTTCTCTGTGTGTGTGTGTGTGTGTGTCCGTATCTTTCTCTCTACCTACCTACCTACCTGAGTGTTGTATAGTCTTCCAAAGGCTTTGCAAGGAAAATAGAAAACCCTGGTATAGCCTGGAAGATTTATGATTGTTCCATTAAATTCACAAGTAATTATTGAGCCCTACAATAAGTTTGGAGATGTTAGTAGCTACACTAAAAGACTTACTGTTTTAACACTCTTAAAAAACTCGTAGCTATGATTCTCCTTTTCTGACACCTTCAAATATATATATATTTTTTGCTTTTTGTATTATTTCTGCTGTTGATTAAGGAAAACCAGGATTGATGAGTGATTCATATTTTATCTTTTTCAGTAATTCAGAAGTATGGTTGAATTGATAAATTTATATATTATCTGTCAGAGAGTTTGGAGTTTGGATACTATATGGTGTTTCAAATGGTCAATAAGGATTTTTTTTTTTTTTTGGTGAAAATTTTAGTGTATTTCTTTTCCCAGGAAGAAATTGTATTTGGAAATGTTCAGGGGAAATCCTTTTTGGTTAAATAGCCTGAAGGAATTTAGATACTTAACCTATGTGTATCTTTGGATGCTGTTGTGTTTGTGCATAAGGGTTTCTGGATTTCTCCATAGCAGTCTGTGTATACTTTGGATACTCTTGTGTTTGTGCACATGGGTTTCTGTGTATTACTATAGCAACAATTTTCTTTTTCTTGAGTTGTAAACAAATTAAATTTTCGTAGTCCAGCGTTTATCACATCTACTGAAATTCTTGACGTTCTTAGGCAATGAAAATAACAAAAGGAATTCGAGTGATTTAATTTTCATAAATGTTTCTTTATATTACAATCATCATATAGAAACTCTAGTATATTTAATAACAGGCTGATTTTGTATGCTTGTAAAGAAATCAAGCACTTTATTTCTTGAATCTTGATCCTAGACAGCGCCTCCTTTTCACAGAGATGCTTGATAAATCCTAAGTAGATAGAATATAAATGGAGTCAAGTGATATGATATGAAGTTATTTGTAATGCAGATATGTTATTTATTATAATATTTTGTGATAGCATGGTATAACGAATTAAATAAACTTAACAGTGCATTTTAATAGTGCTTTATAAAAAGCAAGAATATTTTAGCCCCCAAGATTTTTCTTTTACCTATGTTTTATAAATTATAGCAGAAGAGCAAGACAGATTCTAGAAATTTTGATGACAAAAAGTTGTTTCCCTCTCTCTTATATAGCCCCTTTTAGGAATGTGAGGGCTGTACTAGCTTGGAGCTTTCTGCTTCATTCACATTTGTATTTAAAATTACTCTAGGGTGCCTGGGTGGCTCAGTGGGTTAAGCCGCTGCCTTCGGCTCAGGTCATGATCTCAGGGTCCTGGGATCGAGTCCCGCATCGGGCTCTCTGCTCAGCAGGGAGCCTGCTTCCCTCTCTCTCTCTCTCTGCCTGCCTCTCTGTCTACTTGTGATTTCTCTCTGTCAAATAAATACATAAAATCTTTAAAATAAATAAATAAAATTACTCTAGTTTCCCGTTTCTAAAGAAAGTGGCTTGTTACGGGCTATATAGTCTTAGTTTTCAAAATACAGTAAATTTTCATGCACTACACAATTTAATTTGCTGGCTAAAATACTGACTTTAAAGTTTAGCTTTTGAGGTGATAAGAACTCTTTCAAATATAGGTGCACTTTATGTAATTAGTGCCTCCTTATGTGGATACTTTTAACTTCAATGGCCTGATTTTTCTCTTTCATATCTTTAATATTCAGAGGAAGTAGTTTGTGATTTTTTTTTAAATAAAGAAGTTTAAAAAAAACTTACATAAGGGACCATGACGTCTGGGGCAAGAAAAGGCCAGAAGGAAATAGAATATATTGTTTAAAGAATCAAAATGAACAGTTCACATACATTGGTGTTTGTTCATTTTATTTGTGCAAGAGTGCTGGTCATGTCAGAGGTATTTTGGAACGGTTGGTTCAGTAATTTGGCCTACTGTCTTTTTTTCTCTATAACAGTTTTTCTGTTTTCTACTACACCTTGCACATCCACCAATCCAAGACACCCTATAGGTGAGTATTTTTCTAGTTATCAAATGGCATCACTTGTTCCCAAGACAGTTGCCGCTTCACTAAAACTAGGCTTTATTTTTCTACTCTGAATCTGGTTAATTAATTTCACAGAGTGTATCTTATTCCACAACTTTAAAAGTTACCAGCAAACTGCTGAAGAACGGTTTTTACATTATGGAAAAATCACGATAGAATTAAACTTTTTTTCTGAATTTTTAAATACTGTTTTTAGACTATTCTTTTCGAATTTTCATTACAAAAAGCTGGAGAATTAGAACAGGTTGGCTATATGTTTAAAGAAAATATGAAAGTTTAAATATTCTGAGGTTACATGGGGTAAGAAATTAAAAGTAACACTTGTTTTATTAGTGCTTTTGAAGTTTTCTAGAAATTAAGGATGTTTTTGCTGTAAAGGTTTAGGAGAGAAATTTTGAAAATAGCCCCTGGGTATTGATACTGCATGTAGTTGGATTAATTATAAAATCAGGTAATTATATATTCATGGACCAGAAAGCCTAAGCCTTTTTAATTTTCTGTATTTGTTTTAGGCTTTTTTCTTTCTGGCTTTTCCCCCTTTAGCTTTTAAAATGGAATTTTTAAAAGTTCTACTGATAAAGATACTTTCCTAAAGTCTTTGGAAATAAGTTCAATAGGATATCGTGTTCACTATGTTAATTTGGGGAGAATTGGATGAAGAGAGGAAAGAAATAGGAAAAAAAAAAAAAAAAACCAACCCCAAAACTCCTCAACTCCTTTAGAGTTGGTGATGCTTTTGTTTCTAGTTCAGCCTTGCAAAGGAGTTTAAAACACCTGTAGTACTACGTTATTTAACTTCTGGCTCTGTAAAGTTTTTTTATTACTTAACCTTCTGTTGCTTTGCCCTTATTTTTTAGTACTTATAGCAGCTAGATGTTCTCAACACATATTTCTGGAAAATCTAACCTACAAGTATTAGAATGAAAGGCTACATTTTATATTTTTTAAAGGCATGTTTTCTCATTTCTCCTTGGGCATGTGGTAACTTGCATGGCTGAATTAGGTGGTTAGTTTTGTGAGGTTTCTCAGTAAGCTGTATAGCTCATTAGTCTTTTTCATGTAATCACACTTTTTTCCCTGCTGACTCTCCCTAGTTTTACCAGCACAGAATGGGAATTGGAAAGACAAAAGGCATTGGTCACTGTCTTACACATACCATCCCTGATTTGGGTGGCATGTAACAATTTTTTTTGTGGGGGGGGATTAAATGCCTCACTTGCCTTTGTGCTCCTGTGTGGTTCCTTCCTTTTGCCAATATTTATGCTTGTTTTTCTCTTATGAATCTTCTACAAGAACTTTGGAAAACAATAATCCTTGGATTTTCAAGATCCAGGATAAGAGGGTGCGTGTTTGCAGAAAAGGTCAAAATTTGAGAGTCCTGGAGTTGTACTGTACAACTGTTCTGGATTGGTGGATATGCAAATGTTAAAGGAAGGGAAGGAGCAAATATTACTTTTGATGTGAGTGATCATAACATCTACATTTCCAATTTGGGGGAAATTTTTATTTCAGCATTTTCCATCTGGTTTATTAAATTGGCAGTACATTTTATTTTACACAGAATGTTTAAGCTTTATAAAATGTAGCATTTGAAAAATTCATGCAAGTGGCAGGCTTACTCATTAAAGAAAATCATTTTGATTTTTAGGAATGTTTCTTACAGTTCTGATCATTTGGAATATTAGATAAAAAAAACACTAGATAATTATTTCCCTATCTTGCACATTACACAGGTTAATTGAAGCGTGTTTAAAATAAGGCAAAGTAGTAGAGGATTTTAGAACTAGAATTCTGAAATTGGAGAAAGATATTTACATTTATTCTTTCACTTGAAAAAGTATTGAAGAGATGCCATATTAACCCACCAGAATTTGTTGATGGGCTGTTGAGCTGTTGTTGATACATACGTAAAGGGCAATAGTTTTGCTTGGCAGCTTACTAATAGCCAACCTGGTCCTTATTGGCATATGTTGGCAGAGTGAGACTGAATCTACGGTTAGGACTCTCTTTAACACCCGAGGAAACTTTAGTTTGTATTTTCTGACAATGGGAGTGTCTCAGAACTTTTTGCTAATTTATTTACTGCTCTTTAGCGATGTGAGGGTATTTTGTGACTACTTTATGGAGGATTGAATTAAGGTAATAGGAGGTAAACAAGTGGTTCAGCAGGTAGTTCATTAATTTTAAGCTCTAGGGTGGTACATTGTGGTAAAAATGTTTGTTTAATTCATATATTTAGTGATTTTAAGGAATGTGCACAAACTTGGAAACTATGTCTTCCTTCTCTTCTTTGTGCTTACTGATACATCATTCTGATACGGGTGACATAGAGGTGCATGTTTATCTCTTTATTTGCAGCATATTTTATACTGGTGTTTTGCTTTATTATCTTTACTTAATAAGTGGAGCAATTTGATACCTTTATACTATCAATAAATACTGAATAGGAATAACAAAATGGCAAAAAACCCACACCCTTCTTTTTTTAGGTGGGGCAAGGGTAGATAGAAGCTATTATGTGAGACTTGTATATCACATCTTGAAAGGCTTAAATATTTGAGCTAAGAATAATTGCAGTAACAGGCCTGACACATTTCATGTATTTGGGGGTTGCTGAGTAAACTTTAGAATAATATCAATTTGAATTTTTAATGCCAGTTCTTTCCTTAATTAGATTTTTCGTGAAGCTCGAAGAACAGTACCTAGTATTGTTTACATGCCTCACATTGGTGATTGGTGGGAAGCCGTCAGTGAAACTGTGAGAGCTACTTTTCTGACATTGCTACAAGATATACCATCATTTTCACCTATATTTTTATTGTCTACCTCTGAAACCATGTACAGTGAACTGCCTGAAGAGGTAAGAACTGATTAAATATTTACCTTATAGTTTCAAAATAGTTGATCTTGTAAATTGGACACATTTAATTTATTTAATAAATTTAACTTATTTAACAAAATAAATATTGTTTAGATTCATGCTTTGGTTATACCACTTATTAGCTCTGTGATTTAAGAAAGTTAGTTAATGATTTAAGTTTCACTTTCTTTTTTGGGACTAATGATAGATTTGTCACTGTTACTGTGAAGATTGAAAAAATTTATGTTTAGACCGGAGCCCAACATATGTATGATATGTACTATAAAGGCCTAAGCTGTATAACAGTTAGTTCCATTACAATTAATCTTCTTGTTCTTACTGTCTGGTAGATTGTTTGCTGGGACTCGACCTTTTAGTTCTTTCCTTGGTAGCATTATTGTTAATTTGACTGTCAATTCTGCTGTGTGTAGTTTTCAAATCTGGTATTTAGTTTTTGAGTTCAAAAGCCAACTCATTTAATGTATTAGAAACAAAGGTAAAATCACAGAAAAAAAATAGTCAACTTGTGAATGAAATTGATTTTTAAAAAATTGTGTTTTTAACATCCTAAGCTTACTAGGTCTTGAAATGATCACCTTTAGAAATGCTTAGAAATATTTTGTCTAGGTGACAGTTTATATGAAAGTTTTGCGTGTTTTAAATGCTATAATGTAAACCTTGATTATGTAGAATTTTATGATTAAGATACCTGTTTACTGAGGTCTTTTTGTTTAGCACTTGTTAGCTGTCTTGCTGATTTTGTAAGTAAATATATTAAATTTAGAATAATTGATTTTTGGTTATTCAGAATCTGATATTCTTTTTTTTTTTTTTTAAGATTTTATTTATTTATTTGACACAGAGAGAGAGAGAGATACCACAAGCAGGTAGAGAGAGAGGGGGAAAGCAGGCTTCTGGCTGAGCAGAGAGCCTGATGTGGGGCTTGATCCCAGGACCCTGAGATTATGACTTCAGCCAAAGGCAGAGGCTTAACCCTTTGAGCCACCCAGGTGCCCCCTGATATTCTTAATCACAATTAATCACAATTTTTTTTTTTATCATAGGGGCCAAAAGTTTAGTAGAATGCTATATGTAGTAAGAGTCAGAAAAATGAAGTTGTACCAACTTACTAGTCTTTCAATTTTAGATAAACCTTTGACCCTAGAATAGCCTCAGTTGCCTCATCTATAAAATGTGGGTAACAAACAGACTTCTTGGTGTAAGATGGTATATGTGAATTTATGTTGGAAATCACAGAGCTATAAAATGCTTAGTATTATAAAGTAGGTATGTACTTGAAATTGATTTAAATGGATTGAACCTGAACATAACCTAGAAGCCACTTTTAAAAATTAGATCCTCACTGTGAAGTAGTTTCATTATAATTTTTTAAGAGATAAAGAAAATCTGGGATAATTGAGGGTTCTTCTTAGGAATATATAATTAAGTGTTCTTTTCCTTATATTGTCTGAAAAATATGTAAATAAAGGTTTTATGAACCCATTTTTTTGATACAGCAATTTTGCCTACTCCTATTTTCTGTTCACATATCGATTTCATTATTGGTTTAGTTCTTCTTCTTCTTCTTTTTTTTTTAAACTAACCTCCATGCCCAGTGTGGAGCCCAAAATAGGGCTTGAACTCACTACCCTGAGATCAAGACCTGAGCTGAAATCAAGAGTTAGACGCTCAACTGGCTGAGCCACCCAGGCCTAACCGTTGGTTTAGTTTTTTAAAGTTAATATTATATCATACAGATTTTCAGTATTGCCATATTGTTGTCATAATTTTTAATGAATTCAGCTTACTCATTATTTGTTTACTAGTACCCTTAATTACTAGCTAAAATTTTAAAGAGTTATTAATATCGAATCCTGAAATTTCACCTCTTTTTTCCCTTTTGTTTTCTCTGTTCTTTGCCATTATTAACCAAGTAGCTAGTAAAGCTATCATGCATATTCACATCTTGTGGGGAGAAGATTATGAGAATTCTTAGACTACTCATTACATAACATGTTTTATACTTACTATTCTTTGGAAATCCTTCATTGCCCCTAAGCCTTTCATTTAAATTTTAGCTTTGCCATTAGAATGCTTGCTTTTGAGGTGACAAACTGAGATAGTAGTGAATAATAGTTAGCACATATTGATAAATATCTGGTGAATAAATGAAAAGCATAGTGTTGCAGACTAAGTAACTGTAGGTTAGCAAAGTACCTGATCTGTAGAATAGACAGTGTGTGGCAAAAAACCCAAGTGATTCTAAAAGAAGGAAACTGCCAGTTACTAGAGTGCCTTAAGAAAATACAGTGGGGGAAAAATAGTGGAACGGAGAATGATTGGGGAAGGGAGGGAAAACTGAATGGGAAGGTCATTAGAGAGGGAGAAAAACCATGAGAGACTCAAGTATAGGAAACAAACAGGTTTGCTGGAGGGGAGTTGAGTGGGGGTTGGGGTAATGGGATGATGGACATTAAGGAGGCACGTGATGTGATGAGCACTGGGTGTTATATGCAACTTATAAATTATTAAACTCTTTATCTGAAACTAATAGTATATTATACATTGGTTAATTGAGTTTAAATAATATAATAGTGGATAATTTAAAAGTAAAATACAGATTTTAACCTGTCAAGTAGGCAAATATAAAAAGCGGTTGAATAAATCTCTCAAGGGCAGTCTGAGTAAAAGATTTAAATATGTACACATATTTTGACTCAGCAGTACCATTTATTGAGGTTTATCTGAAGAGTTTTTCACAGACTAACACAAAGATTCAGTGCAGACCACACACAAAAAATATAAAATATCATAGCCTTTATTCATAGATTGGAAACTGTCATATTGTAGAGAATTGGCTAAATTATAAATTTCTTCCATGAAACACGATGAAACCTTTAAAATATTGATGTAGAAAATAATGTCATGAGGTCCTGGCTCGGTAGAGCATGTGACTCTTGATCACAAGGTTGTGAATTTGAGCCCCATGTTGGGTGTAGAGATTACTTAAAAATAAAATCTTAGGGGTGCCTGGGTAGCTCAGTGGGTTAAGCCTCTGCCTTCAGCTCAGGTCATGATCTCAGGGTCCCGCATCAGACTCTGCTCAGCGGGAGGCCTAGTTCCCCCTCTTTCTCTCTCTGCCTGCCTCTCTGCCTACTTGTTATCTCTGTCAAATAAATAAAATCTTTTAAAAAATAAAATAAATAGAACAAAACCAAAAAAGAATTAAGTTACCGTTGGGATAATGTTTTTGTTTTTAAGATTTATTTATTTATTTATTTATTTTAGAGCGCTTGTGCAAGCAGGTGTGAGGGGTGGGGAGGGACAGAGGGAGAGGGAGAGAACCCCACGCAGACTCCCTGCTGAGCACAGAGCCTGTCATGGAGCTCCATTCCCTGATTCTGATATCATGACTTGAGCCGAAATCAAGAATCGGATGCTTAACCCACTAAGCCACCCAGGCCCCCCTGGGGGAGGGGTAGTGTTTTATTAGTAATATAAAACTACTTTCTTTTTGTGGGACAAAGTAATAATTTCATCTTTTAGAGCTCTTTAGCATTCTCTTGTAGATGTTTCTTTGTAGGTACATCTCTCTCCTAATTCAGTAGTTCCCAAAGTAAAGTTTGTACTTAAGGTAGTACATTGGGATATTGAAAAAAACATTAGAACTTCATTTGTCTTGGGGCGCCTAGGTGGCCTAATGGGTTAGGGCCTTTGCCTTTGGCTCAGGTCATGATCTCAGGGTCTTGGGATCAAGTCCCGCATTGGGCACTCTGCTTGGCGGGGAGCCTGCTTCCTTCTCTCTCTGCCTGCCTCTCTGCCTACTTGTGATCTCGGTCTGTCAGATAAATAAATAAAAGCTTAAAAAAAAAAAAGAACTTCATTTGTCTTCATATTATCTTAAGTATTTTGTGTATATAGGTTTTATAATAGAAAAGATAATATTAGTAGAATAGTATATTTAAATAGTGTGTTAAAAAATGTACCAGAAGAGATATTTTCAGATTTTTTTTTACTGATGAGATGTTAGATTAAAAAATTTGGAAATCATTGCTCTAGATCACCTGTTATCCAAGGACTTCTGTGGGCCCCACAAGGCTTTCAGGGAGATGTCACATTCCTCTTTTTTCTAACTACATATCTGCTTGACTATGGATTTTCTTCATGACTACAGTCAAAACAACATGTAACATTGAATGCAGAAGCAGAAATGAAAATCCAGTTGTCTCTCAGTAAGCCAGACATTAAAGAGAGTTGAAGAAATGTAAAACAATGCCATTTTTCTTGTTAAATTTTATTTTATATATATATTTCATATTTTGGAAAATACATTTTTTAAAAGAATATATTTTTCCAAAATACATTTTCAGTGTTAGTATGTAATGGATTTTAAATGAATACATAATTTGGAGTGCTCTTAGTTTTATTTTTAATACATAATTACAGACAGATGTAACCTACATAAACAAGCTCATTAGTTTAATAAGATCCTGAGATCAAAACGTTTGAGAACCTCTGACTTAGACCACAGGGTCTTTGAGAGGAGGGGACTGTCTTACTGGCCTTCACTTCTCTACTTCTTGACACATTGGAATTAGTAAATGTTTGTTGCATAAATTATAGGAATTTACCACTGAATCACCACATTGGTTTGAACTCTTGTTCAGCCTAATTTCTTTTTTGTTTTTTGCAAATTCTAGTGTAGGTAAATTTACTTTTGTGGACCCTGTAGACTCTTTCTGAGAATAGCTGGAGAATTTTAGTTGAGTTACATGGGAATTAGAAATTATTTCTCTTCAGGAGAGTTAGAAGAAAGAATTGAGGATTGAGCATCAGAAGGGACTTTTTTAAACAAGGAAGCAGATAAAAAGTAGAAATATATATAGGAAGGAAAACAAACTTTGGTCAGAAAGAATTGCATTTACATTTCTGAACAGATTCATAGTATGTATTTTGGTATTAAATTATTATGGGCAGGCTCAAGATGATATAATTGAAAATGAATTTTATTTTATTTTTTGTTCTATTTATTTTAGAGCGGGGGGGGGGAGAGGGACAGAAGAAAGAGAATCTTAAGCAGGTTCCACGTCCAGTGAAGAGCCCCATGTGGGGCTTGGTCTCACAAGCCTGAGGTGTGACCTGAGCCGAAATTAAGAGCCAGACACTTAACAGACACCCAGGTCCTCCTGGAAATGAATTTTAAGGAAATATCATATTAGCTACACTTAGGAAAGTAAAGATTACAAGTAGCATTTTGTTATTTCAGTATTTCATGTCTTTTTGTGTCTCTCAGTTTATCATGGGAACTGGGAGTTAAAAATCAATAACTTAAGTAGAGAAATCCAAGTAGGGGCATTGAAAACTCAGATGAATGATTCACATATACAAGAGAAGTATCTTAGTATTGATATTTTTGTTGTATACCAATTACATGATTCTTAAAATTTACAAGGAAAGAGGTTATTGTAAGTCTTTTAAAATTACAACTATCTGCAGTAAATGAGCATGAATTATTACTATGTTAAGGTAAAATGTCAGTTTATTTTTATTTAATGGATTATTTACTTACTTTGTTTTGAGGAAAGCAGGTTTTATTCATGAACACTGTCTTGGGTTCATTTCTGACCTAATTTCCCATTCCTTTTATCTTTGAGATCTTGTGTCTTAAAACATTAATTTTCCCCATTAGAGTCTGAATGAACTCTACCTTTAAAACTGGGGACTGACACCTCTAAGATTTAATAAATGAAGTAAAATGAAAAGATTTTGGTAATGAAAAATTCGCTGCCACTTAGGCAACTATGTCCCGGGCACTTGTAGAAGCCAGTTACATTTATTATCTAACACAAGTTTTTTTAACTGTTCAGTAAGAAAAGCATTACTGTCATTTTCCCATTTGACAGATGAAGAAACTCACAGCTAGTATGGCAGAGCAAAGTTTTGAACCCAGATTTGCCTGATTACAAACATCATGCACTTATAATGCACTGTACTCTATAAGATGCAGAGAGACCATTTCTGGATATTGTGATGCTTAGGCTGATGAGTGGTCAGGGAAGTAAGTTTTGTATTTATCAAGTTAGAACCATTGTTTATTCATCAAAAACTTGTTGTGTGCCTATTGTGTGCAATGCACTGTCATAATAAGTGAATTTGTTGAAGGCGGGTCTAGTGTCTGTTTTTCTCATGCTTTCATTCACCGTGCTTAGCTGCTTTATGTGTACACACATACAGAATACTCAGAAACTGACACATAAAATATACATGTACATATTTCCAGTATGGTTAATCTTTGTTGAATGAATGAATTAATAAAATAGGTGAAAAACCAAAAGATAGCCACTGTTCTCTAATAATTCAAAGTTCAGAGTGGGCCAACTGGGTGGCTTAGTTGGTTAAGTGTCCAGTTCTTTATTTTGGCTCAGTCATGATCTCAGGGTCGTGAGGTCAGACTCCACACCCAGCACAGAGTCTGTTTGAGATTTTCTTTCCCTCTCCCTCTGCTCCCTACCCCCTTAAATAAAAATACACATGTATTAAAAAAAAAAAAAGTGTAGAAGGAAGAGAGACCTGGAAAAAATAATACAGTATGAGTAGTGCTATGATAGTATAGCATGTAAAATATGTATATAATATGTAAGAAAACAATCCAGGAAAAACCTGATAAAGTTAGCTTTATCAAAATTAAATACTTTTAAAAAGACACCATTAAGAAAATGAGGAAACAAGCCACAGACTTGGAAAAAAATATTTCAGATACATCAAATTGCATATCTTGATAAGACTTACATCCAGAATGTATTAGAACTCTTTCAGGGTGCCTGGCTGACACAGTCACTAGAGAATGCAACTCTTGATCTTGGGGTCACAAGTTCAAACCCCACCTGAAAAAGCTGAAAAAAGACTGAAAAAACAACCCACAGAACGGCAGAGGTATTTGCAAATCATATATCTGATAAAGGGTTGATATCCAGAGTAAATAAAGAGCTCTACAACTGAAGAATAAAAACCCAGCCAACCATACTTCCCCTAAAGGAGCCATATTCACATGGCCAATAGCATATGAAAAGATATTGAACATCACTAATCAAAAGGGAAATCAAATTGAGACCACAATGAGATGTCAGTTCATACCCATTAGGATGGCTGTTATCATAAAAACAGAAAATGCGGATGCCTGATGGCTCAGTTGATTAAGCAGCCTTGGGTTCAGGTCATGATCCCAGGGTCCTGGGATCGAGTCCCACATTGGGCTTCCTGCTCAGTGGAGAGCCTGCTTCTCCCTCTGCTTGTGCTCTCTCGTTCTCTGTCAAATAAATAAAAATCTTAAAAAACAAACAAACAGACAGACAGAAAACAGCTAATGTTGGTCAGGACCTGAAGAAATTTGAGCCTTTGTGTATTGCTGGTGGGAATATAAAATTGCACAGTATCATTGAAAATAAATTATACAGTGATTCCTTAAAAAGTTAAACAGAATTATCGTATGATCCAACAATTCTGCTTTTGAGCATACACTCAAAAGAAGTGAAAGCAGCGATTCAAACAGGTATTTGTATACCCATGTTCATAGCCACATTATTCACAATAGCCAAAAGGTAGAAACATACAAATGTCCATCAGCAGATAGCTGGATAAAAAAAGTGTGGCATATACATACAGTATAACATTTTTAACTTTAAAATGGAAGGGAATTTTAACACAGGCTGCAGCATAGATAAACCTTGAAGACATCATGCTAAGTGAAATAGGCCTGTCACTAAAGGACAAATATGTGATTCCTCTTCTAAAAAGTTCCTAGAGTAGTCATAGTCACAGAGGTAGAAAGTAGAATGGTGATTGTCAGGGGCTGGGGAAAGGGAGAGTATGGGGTATCAGTATTTACTGGATATAGTATTTCACTTGGGGAGCATGAAAAAGTTTTGGAGTTCGATGGTATGATGGTTGCATAATAATGCAAATATATTTACTGGCACAGGCTATATAATTAAAAGTGATAAAAATAGCAAATTTTATGTTATGACTATTTTACCACAATTAAGGTAAAAAAGACTATAATTAAGATTTAAATAGACATTTCACTGAAGAGTATGTATTCTCTTGGGCTAATAAAGCATGGGAAAAGATTGTTAATATCATTAGTCATTCAGGAATGGGATACCACTGCACAACTACTAGACAGTATTGAGTGTTGGCAAAGGATGTTAAAGAAAGTGGAGGCCTTATATACTGGTGGTGGAATTGTAAAGCTTGTAGTCATTTTTTGAAAAATTGGCAGTTCTTAAGATGGAAGTCATAAACTTATGATATGACTCAGCATTTCCACTCCAATGTAACTACAGAAGAGAAATATGTTCATACAAAGACTTGAATGCAAATGTTCCTACTACCATTATTCATAATAGTGGAAACAGCCCATTATTCATTCACTGGTGATTGGAGAAACCAAACATTTATATATACACACAGTAAAATATTGTTCAGCATTAAATGGAATGAACTGATAACGTTCTACAGTGTGGATGAGTTTCAGTATATTATGCTAAGGGAGAGAAGCTAGAGAGCAGACTACATGATACAGTTTCTAGAAAAGGCACATCCCTAGAGACAGTTAAATCAGTGGTTGTTGGGTGGGGAGTGTGAGTGTGAGTAGGAATTGATGGGCATGAGGGTGATCTTTGGAGGTAATGGAAATGTTTTAAAACTGACTTGTGATGGTTGCACAACTGAATTAATTTACTAAAAAGCATTGAAATTAAAGTCTAATAAGGGGTTTTAGAAGGTATGCTTGCGTGTATCTGGGAAGGTCAGAGAAAGCATCATCCAGAAAGCATTGGCTTGAGTGGAGGGTTAAAAACAGGGTTAGAGGGGCACCTGGGTGGCTCAGTGGGTTAAAGCCTCTGCCTTTGGCTGAGGTCATAATCCAGGGTCCTGGGATCAAGCCCTGCATCGGGCTCTCTGCTTGGCGGGGTGCCTGCTTCCCCCTCTCTCTCTGCTTCCCTCTCTGCCTACTTGTGATCTCTGTCTGTCAAATAAATAAATAAAATCTTAAAAACAAAACAAAACAAAACCAGGGTTAGGAAGGAGTGGATAGCACATATAGTGATCATTGTGAACCAGTGTGAGAAAGCATGATTTCAGGGAGTCATCTGAGGCTTCTTGTCTAGTTGCAGCATGAAATTTGAGGCTGGGAATGTCAGAAGATAAAGCTGGGAGAAAATTTAAAGTGAAATGAGCCTGCTTGTAAAGTGATGGATCTAAGCTGTTGGTAATAACCTGGCAAGAGTTTTAGAGTATTACCACAGACTTACTCTTGGTATGCTTTTGTATTCACAAAGTTTAACACAGTGTTGAAAAATTTAAAACTGAGATGAAATGTTTTGCTACTCTTGAAAAAATCCTGGTACTTCTAGAGTATTGCATTCTATTTATTTTTCAAGGCCCAGTTAATGTTAGCTATTTCTGCTGTATCTCATCTAATGCCTCTTCACCCCTACCTCTTGCAGAGTCTCTTCTGTTTCTCAACAAGTGTTAGGACACTTCTGGTGTGGTACCGTAATGCTTTCTTGCGAAACTTTTAAGATCCTTGACAGCAGGAAGTAATTGTATTTCCTTCAAGTTTGTAATGGCAGTATTTGGCATTATATTTAGCACACCATGGGCATTCAGCAGTAAATTTGCTTTGCAGAGCTTTCCAGGAAGGACCAATGAAGCATAGATCAAAGGGTTGGGGGAAGTTTTACATGAAAGTAGTCTACAAAAAAAATATTAGAAGGGCACATGGTGAAATTTTATAAATTCTTAAAGGATCTGGCTTCCTGTTGAGGTAAATACTTGCCCATCCAAATTTTGAATTCTACTTTTCATTGTTTCTTTTCTATGTTAGAATTTTAGAGTTGGAAAAGGTCTTTAGAAATTACATAATGTAGGTTTTTTTTTTAAATTTACTTTGTGACCTTAAGCCAATTACATAAACCTTTCCAAGTTTAAGTTTTCTGAAGTATAAAATGAAGGACTCCTATATATAGGAGTTCTAAAGATTGAAATATTTAGAAATTTTTAGTCTTCAATAAGTGCTTAGATATAACAAAGAATGAATTATCTAACGTTTATCATAAACGTGTGACTAAATTTGGGCTATGATCTAATGTGTTTCGAATTTTGATCCAGTGTTTTCTCATTGTCTTGTAGTTGGTTCTTCTTTCTATATTAGTGACCTTTTCCCATTTTCATTTGCAGTTGCCATTTTGATCTAGGGGAAGGAAATTGCAAACTTTACTCATTCATTCCATGCTAATTACACATTAGTATGTCCCAGTCAATGTGATAGCTGTAGGAAAATGGATGAATAAGGGATGGTTTCTGTTCTCAGGGAGTTTGGTGTCTAGAAGTGGAATATAGACCTTCTAGGAAAACATAAAAATTGAAGTGTGTAGAATTAATGTGGATGATGTGGAGGTTTTAAGCAGCCTGTCTTGCAAGGGGGACATCTGGGGTCAAAGGCTCTATAGAGAAGGTAAACAAAGGAAGGGTATGTAATCACCAGTGCGAGGAATTGAGGGATGTGAGAATGACTGGCTTAATATTGCTTGGGAGTTTTGTGTGGAAGGTGGTGTTACTGTGGAGCATTCTGGGGAGGAACTGAAGGTTTAGTTTATTTGCAGTGAAACCAGGATTCTGGAAAATGCAGTGGAATAGACTTGAGATGAAAAGAGCCCAGGAAAGGAACTCACTGAATAGGAAGTACATAGAAATAATGTACAAGAAGGCGGTGTTGTTAGCATCCTTCCAGCTCTCTAGTGTAGATTCTAGGTCATTACTTTCTAGCTCTTATGCAAGAAGTCCTTTGAAATTTGCCATCAAACTATTTTAATTGGTTATCCTTTCTGCTATTATTTGTTGACTCTTTCAGGGATAGTATAATGTATTAATAACTTGGGCAACTGGTCATTCTCCCATTATGGATTAGACAATGAGGTTGAGTCTCTCAACAGCGTAGCCTTAGGACTGGGTTAACTAACCCCACGTGAACCCTACGTGAATAAAAATTAAAGATTGTACTGGAAGTTGAAGAAATTGTAGTTTGGTGTAATAAGTATACTTTTAATTCTCTACATAATGTCTTTGTGTGTATGTGTGTAGGTTAAATGTATCTTTAGAATACAGTATGAAGAGGTCTTGTATATTCAAAGGCCTATTGAAGAAGACAGAAGAAAATTTTTCCAAGAATTGATTCTCAATCAGGCATCAATGGCTCCACCACGGAGGAAACACACTGGTAAAGTTCCCAAAGCCTTTAGGGAAATGGGGGAAGGGGAGGGGGAATGGAATTAAGAAATGCCCTTTCTGGGCGCCTGTGCGGCTCAGTTGGTTAAGCAACTGCCTTCAGCTCAGGTCATGATTTGGGAGTCCTGAGTTTGAATCCCACATCGGGCTCCCCCTGCTCTCCGGGGAGCCTGCTTCTACTCTCCCTCTGCCTGCCACTCCTCCACTCCTGCTGTGCTCTCTCTCTCTCTCTCATTCTGTCAAATAAATAAATAAAATCTTTTTTAAAAATGCCATTTCTTGGGCGCCTGGGTGGCTCAGTGGGTTAAGCCGCTGCCTTCAGCTCAGGTCATGATCTCAGGGTCCTGGGATCGAGTCCCGCATCGGGCTCTCTGCTCAGCAGGGAGCCTGCTTCCTTCTCTCTCTCTCTGCCTGCCTCTCAGTGTACTTGTAATTTCTCTCTGTCAAATAAATAAATAAAATCTTTAAAAAAAAAAAATGCCATTTCTTGTCACTTAAAAAAAAAAATTTCTTGTGGAAGTAAAGTCGATTTTTTAGATTCGCTCTTTTTAGATGGACACATTTTCTTTGGATGGAAATTTCTCTTTAGATGGAGAGGTAATTGTGTTTACCTGACTTGAGATTGTGAAGTACAGCCTCATAGTTACAGCTCTACTAACAAGCGACTGTTAATGAAGTCTTCTTACCATTTCAGTTCAGATGCTCTGGTAGATTTCACATTTTGAGGCTCAAAAAGTCTTCAATTCTGTTCTTTTTTAGTTAGTTTAAGGACAGAGGACTTGAACAATAATTTTGAGAACACTGGGTGGTGTGCTGATTACTTTGTGGGTCATGGTACGTGTGATGGGTCAAGAGATGATCAGAATGTTTGCCTTTTCTGGTTTATTTATTTTTCACATTTTTATTGAGTACCTATTCTGTTAGGTATCTTATGGTAGGCACTTGGAAACCCATCATGACTTTAAGTATTAGAATTTTCTTGGATTTGGCTTAGTAGCATAATATTTCAAATTTCAGCCCCTTGATTTAAGTGAGGAGTGCATTCTAAGTCGCTTAAGAGACTCTTTCTAGTCTAAAAGATGTATAAAAGATAAGGTCTTCTTTGTACTCTTTCAGCCTCTTCTTGAAAATAGCAATCCTGTTACAAGTTTTTAAGTGTCTTTGCCATCATTCTATCTTTATATTTCTCATGTGATTGTTGGAGGATATTAAATACATTTCTACCCCTTCCAAGTCCTTGCTTTTCTGAATTCTACTTCTGTTTTTTATTGATTATCTTATCCAACACGTCAATCATTTAATTGTTCTTTAGTGACTCATTTCCACATTATCTCAGAGTTCTAAAAAGGAGCATCTATCAAATGGCTGTAGTTGTGGGGTGTTTTCCCCCCTAGAAACCTTGGGAAATTAAATATGGAAGTTACACTTTCTGATTATTGGTTGTTTCCTCCCGTTAATCTAAATAAGTTTTTAAAAAATTTCATTATGAAAATGAATCATTTTATCTTGCATATTCCAGATACATTTTAGTCTCATGCATAGATTGAATTTTCTGTGTTAAAGATGAACATAATTCTTTTTCTTTTTGAGTTGCTTCTATTTACTTTAATTTTTCATCTTAGGGGCTATTTAGAAATCAGCCATAATCCTTAAAAGTTTAATCCTCAAATTCAGTGTGATACTGGGAAAGTCTTAAGGAATTAGGGAATAATGTATTTAGGAAAGTTAATACTTTACTTTTTGAGATTTTTTTGTTTGTTTGTTTTACAGTAGATAATGAATATTATAGATTTTATATATATCACTGTAGACTGGATGTTCTATCTTATTCATGTTTTTGGGATTCTTCTTCTAGTCCCTCTCCCTTTTTTTTTTGAGGGAGAGAGAGGGTAGGGAGGGGCAGAGAGAGAGGGAGAGTCTTGAGCAGGTTCCACTGTGCAGCGCTGAGCCCCACACAGGGCTCAATCTCATGATCCTGAGATATGAGCTAAGCTGAAGTCAAGAGTCAGGTAAATGACTGAGCCATCCAGGTGCCCCCAGTTTGTAATTTTTTTTTTTTTGCTCTCTGCACAGGTACATGGCATTCACTACCCCTACTATGTTGTACTAAGAATATGAATAGAAGACTTGTCTAAAATTAGAACTTTTGGGAGGGGGAAGGATCAGAGAATGGTTACTTGTCTATTTCACTTTCATGCACATAAGGCAACCCCATTTTGAGAAGAGGGTTTTTAAACAACATTGACTTTAAGCAAATCAGCATATAGTTCTTCACCTAAAGATATTTTTTTTATTTGAAATATTTCTAGTAAGTTTTATGTAAATCATATTTCAAAATCAAATTATTTAAAATCATATCATTTGCCATTTAAAGGAGTCCTACTATGAATTGTTTTATTAAATTTATTCTCTAATGTCCTGTTACTTTCCATTCACATTTTTACTTACTGGGTTTACAGGTTGTTTATATGTACTTGGAATTCTTTATTGCTGTCCCGGATCTGTTGGAATCTTAACATTTTCGTCTATTTTCTTTAGGTCTTTGTGCTATGGAAGTGCTTCCCCTTGCACTACCTTCTCCACCTCGTCAGTTATCAGAATCAGAAAAGAACCGGATGGAGGACCAGGAGGAAAATACTTTAAGAGAGTTGCGGTTGTTTCTCAGGGATGTAACCAAGAGGCTGGCCACAGATAAACGCTTTAACATCTTCAGCAAACCGGTGGATATTGAAGAGGTCTTGTTTCAGTAGTGTGCAAACAGTGAAGTTGAACTGGCTAAAAGAAAAAAATGTTGACATCTTTTTTTGGAAGGAAAAAAAACAAAGGCATGGATGAATATTACCCCTAGCCTGTAAAATTTTAATCCATGTGATAACTGCTGATGTCATCAGCAAAAATCTGGTGACTTTTGGATGAAAATAGTGACCAATTTGTATGTCCTCTTAATTAGAATTGATCTTTGTGATCTCTATCTCTTCAGTTTAAGAAGAGGATTAAAAGTTACTTTAGTGAAATGTCCATACTAGACTATTTTTATTCCAGGATAAATTTTGCTCTTAAAAAGTATATTGGTGTTAACTAACCAATACCAATTAATTTTGGCATTTTCCAAATTATGTATACCTTAGTGAAAGTGGTGGCAAAGAAACCTGAAATTTATCTTTCATATTTTGGAAATGCCTGTGACTAAAAGATGCTGTTTGAAGTTAAGTATATCCTATGTAACTAAAATTGTTTTTCCCTGCAAGGATTTTCTCTGCTCCCAGTGGAAAATTTCTCACTTTTTATGTGTATTGTTTTGTGTCCTTGTGGGAGCATGGTTTGTGATGATAAGAAAAGAAATTTTCCATTTGGAATCTACTATAATACTGTAGATGAAATTTTTTTTGTTTTGTTTTGTTTTGGTTTGGTTTTGTTTTTGTTTTTTTATCCTGGGATAATATAGTGTGTGGATGAACACAATGCAGTCTTTACTGACCTTCTTCTTATAGTTCAGACTCCATGTTTGAACAGCTTTGGTGTTGTTGGTTTTAAGTTTTTTCTTCCATTTTTTTTAAAATTTGAATTATGAAATGATTCATAGTTTAATGTTGTGTCCTTGTGAAACCTGTACTTTTGGACCTGAGCAGATTCCTTTGGAATCATTACGTCACGTATGACCAGAAAGAATAAGCTAGCATTATGGGTTTTTTCCCCTCTGAAAGTAGCTATTTTTCCATTTTTGGTTTTTGTCTGTTTTTTGGAGTAAAGGGACTGTCTGTAACTTTATTTGTATATTTTTATTTATCCACAATACATAGTTCTATCCATTGATTCTTTTAACAACCTCACAAGGTCATTATTATTCTTACATTGCAGCTCAGAAAACTGAGGCTCCTAGGCAAGCAACGTAGCCAAGACTGAAAGATTTTTTTGAAATTCAATGTCCACATTCCTTACCTTATATCACAGCTATACCTTAAATCTTTTTCTACTGAAAAGACAGGAATTGCCTAATTTGCTTTAGCAATTAATACATAACATTTTACATTTTTGGAACATTTTTTCCCCCTCTTAGTGTTACCAGATAATCTTAAAACTGTCAGCCTACTTTAAAGATTGAGACAATGAGAGAGGGAACACAAGCAGGGCGAATGGAAGAGAGAGGAGAAGGCCCCCCGCCAAGCTGGGAGCCCGACGCAGGGCTTGATCCCAAGATCCTGGGATCATGACCTGAGCTGAAGGCAGAAGCTTAATGACTGAGCAATGCAGGTGCCCCTCTGACACTTAATTGATAAGGGCTTGACCTCAAGTCAGCCTACTCTACTGGGAGTGAACCAGTTTTGCCCTTCCCCCAGAGAACTCTCTTTCATTCTAAACAGAAGAAATGATCAGATTTCAAATGCCATCTGTGGTAGAATAAAAGTTTTATAAAGGTTGGTAAGGCATTGGAAGGGGATAGAAAATGTTGATTAGATAAAACTTCTATTCAAGGGTTATGTTTTCTTATTTTCTGTTTTCTTTTTTTTACGTTCATTCTGCTACTGGTTCTTTGCTCTTAAAGCTGAAAACATAGAGGTCTCTCTGAAGCATGAAGGGAAAACAAAAAATTTTTTTTTTTAACATTTTATTTATTTGAAAGAGAGAGAGCAGGGGTAGGAGGGTGAGGGAGGGGAAGGGTAAAGGGAGAGGGAGAAGCAGACTCCCTGCTGAGCAGGGAGCTGGAGTCAGGCTCATCCCAGGACCCCTAGATGATGACCTGATCCAAAGGCAGATGCTTAACCAACTGAGCCATCCAGGTGCCACACAAGATAATATTTAAATAACCTAAAAAATAAAAATTTATATTCAGATAATGAATTTGACATGTCTAAAAACTTTATGGAACTGCAAAGCAGACTTCAGAGAAAACAAAAGTTTAGAAAATAAACATTGAACTTAAAATTAGATATTGGAGCAAAAATTTTATAATCTTAGTAATGTAAATTTTTAGAAAATGTGTAATAGAGAGTGAGAGAGAAAGTGACATGAGTGGAGGGGCGGGGCAGAGGGAGAGGGAGAAGCAGATGCTTAACCAATTGAGCCACACAGGCTGCCCCGATAATATAAGTTTTTATAGTGCTTTGCAGTTAATAAACAGTTTCCGTATGTACACAAGGCATGCCAAATGCCAGAACCAGGAATCTAACTAATATCTTCTGAGCTCTTATTTGTTCAGTATAGCTTCACTGCCTCCCCTATAAGGACATTTTCAGCTTCTAGAAATTAAAAAATTATCACATGCCCACACAGTTACCTAAAAATTTTAAAAAATGTATAAAATATGTATATGTTTGTGTGTGTGTATTTACAGTGGAGAAAAAGTAACCTTTATTTTCATAGAACAGAAATTATCCTAGCTCCAGAATTTGGTCCTGGATTAATTAGATGTTTCTAAGACTGCTTTTGTATCAAACCTGATTATTTGATTTGAGATTTGCATTGGGGGAGGCAATAGGTAGATAGGTTGGTAGAGCTTTCTTAGTGGCCAAATGTTACAAAACATTGGGCAAATCCTGACTTACTACCTCCTATTTTGAGTTATCTCCCAGAAAGTTGGCACATAGAGCACATTTGCTTGCGAATTCATTTATCATTAGGGAAGTCCAAGCAAATTTTTACTAGTCATTGAAGGCAATACTTATTTTTGTTGTATAATTTACTCAGAATGTTTGTAATGACTCCAAAGGAGCAGAAAACACTTTCCATGAAATGATTCACTCTGGAAAATGAGAAAGAAAAAATTTTTTTGTTTTAAGATATTAAAGAGATTTACCAGAGGACTTCCTTAGTAATATGAAAAATCTATGTTTCTTAATTTCCTTCAAAAAATTTCTTAAAGTAATATTTATTGATACTTACTGGGTGCTTTTACGAATACATTTTCTTCTCAGGTAGATCCAAAGGATCGGGGTCAGGGGCGGGGAAAGCTGACAAAATTGGCTTTTATATTTCAAAATGAGAAACATTTCAGTGTTGATTTAGATATGACTTGAAACCGAAGCTTTCATGGAAAGTTGACTTCAAAGTAGTAACTTTAGTAGTATAAATGTTCTATAACTTTATCCTTATTTGTAATTTTTAAGATATTTAGACTTAATTTTTAAATAACCACATGGTTTTGTGTTTTTCTGAGTAGGTCATATGAAATAGAAGTAATTTTCATTAAAATACCCTCTTTGTTTTAGGTTTCAGATTATCTTGAAGTAATCAAGGAACCAATGGATTTATCAACAGTAATAACTAAAATTGATAAGCATAATTACCTGACTGCTAAGGATTTTCTGAAAGATATTGACCTCATCTGTAGCAATGCTCTAGAGTACAATCCAGATAAGGACCCAGGAGGTAAGGAGGCTCTGGGCAAGATTCACTTTGGTGACCAATAAGAAGTTGATTGAAAGTGTAAATACTAAAGCATGCCCATGTTTAGGTAGATAAATTAGTTGTAAGGACATATTATTGTATTTAGAAACTTCTTTATGAGGAAATCATACTTAATTGTAATTATTATTTTATTAAATAATGGGTTTAAATTAGGATTTTATATTTTAGGTATTCTGTTCAGTGTTTAGTTTTTACTTTTGGAATTAGATTCTTATTTTGTTCAGGTAGGGTGGAAAACTGAGTAATTGAGAATTGAATGTGAAATTTATTTGTTTAGTAAACACCAGTGCTGATAAACACTGGGAATTCCAAATTGATGGGGAACTCATTATAGGATAAGTTTATATAGTAAAAGACCCCTTTAGGTAGACAGCGTGTATTCTGTCGATTGTGGGTATTTTTAATGTTACTTTATTGTTTTGTCCCTAATCCCACCCTGTACTCAAATCTCTAGTCCCAGCTCTGTGAGTACCCTCCAGGAAGGACCTCTAGGAACATATCTGTAGTTAAAAAAAGATGAATTGACTGATTCATTGTAACACGAAAGAATATATATTATATGGAACTATGTGGGATTTGAGCTTGTGCTAAGGATTTTGGAGAGGATTTAAGAAAGTCAGGCATTTTAGTAGATTGGATGCTCTTACAAAGTGGGGGTAACTTTGTGATTAGGTATTTTAAGAACCTGAAAGGCAAGAAGAATGGAGCAAGGCTAAAACTGGGATGGGGAAAGAAGAAACAGTCATTTGTATTATCCAAGAAGGGTTATATTTGGTTATTTTTGTAGCTAGGACAATGTTCATGCTTTTGTCTATGTTTAGATATGATTATGGAGTGCTCTTAATTTTATCTTGATTCATCATGATCACCAAGTGGCCTTTTCTGATGTTGTGTTCTTAAAATTGTATATGTTTAATATGAGTACACCAAGGCCATTTTAGTGTCCCTATCTGCAAAATAGGGATAATTGAAGTATTCTTCTCATTGGGGTGGTTGTATGGGTTAAATGAGAAAATGTATTAGGTTAAATCTTATGGAACTACCGTTTTCATATGGTTCAACCTAAGTATATTAAGCCCTTAGCATAATGCCTGAGACTTGTTAAGTGTTCCATAGAGGTTAGTAGTTCATATTTTTATTTTTGTTATCATCATTAGTTTATTTAAATTGTGCCTTGATTTTTCATAAAGTCGTTGATTAGCGGGTACCTGTTTATTAAATTCCCTGGACCACATTTAGGAAAAAATCTAGGGACTGATAGTGAAAAATAAATTTGAATGGTTAGAGAAAGCCAGTGGAGGTCACTCCAAATTTGCTTAATTATAACCACATTGGGTTAATCATAAAGGTTAATCTGATCAATTCAGATTTTTCACCCTATGTTCCTTAATTATAAACACATTGAAATAATACTACTTTTGAGGAAGAAACCATGGTTTTTGGTGCATAATAAGCTTTTCCTATCTGATGCAGTTGTATAATCAAAGAATAAGGCTCTATCTCACAGAGCTGACATGGTGCACTTATAACTTCTTTCTTCACTGTTTTAGATGCAAAGAGTGTGATATAATTCAGAAGCACGATTTTGGCTCTTAGATTATTTCGTATCTTTAAGTTAAGAGGCTTATTTTTTTCTTAGCAGCAGAACCACTTGTTATGTATTAGGAAAACAACCTCAGGGTCTGTTGTGTAGCAAGTAGAAATTACATGAGTGTTGTATTACTTTTACAAGCTCCCATGAGTATTTGGAAGCTTACAGTGTTCTGTTTTGCAGAGCTCTTGGCCATTTGGGAAAAAAACTAGCATATACATAGAAGACAAAAGCCAGTATTTTGGAAGCTATCCATGTTGCCTAAGTGTTTACCCAGATTCTCTCCCTTGAGGATGATGTGGACAGAAATTAAATATGTTAGCCAGAAGGATTTTAACTTATAGTTCTAAATGTAACTAGTATCTCAGATATTTGACCCTAATTATTATCTTATGGGACTGTATATGTTAAGCCATTCCCCATTCTTTGTCTTGTAGACAATACATTCTCTAGCCCCCAGTCTCATTCACAAACAGACCATTGAGCTCATTTTGGTGAAAGTTCAGACTTAGTCTTGTAGTCTTCTCAGAATCTTCTGTTTTGTACCAGTTTGCTTAGGAAAAAAGCTCACAGCTTTACCCTAGCTTTTGGAGCCCTCTGTGGGCTGTGCTTCAGCCAAACCCATTAATATTTTCTATTAGTGTTTGTGAGTACCATGTACTAGTTACTGAACCGGGTGCTTAGAATACAAAGATGATTGTGATAGTCCTTGTCTCTTAACGGTAGAGATATGCAGATGTAATACATGTTGAATAATTGCTCTGTGGCAGACATTATGCTATGTGTTATGGTATTAGTTTGAGAGAGTTTTCATAACAAAGTGCTATAGACTTAAAGAGGCTTAAAGAACAGAAATTAATTTTCTTACAGTTCTGGAGGCTCCAAGTCCTAAATGAAAGTGTCAGCAGGTTTGGTTTTTCTTGAGACTTCTCCTTGGCTTGCAGATGGCTACCTTCTTGCTGTGCCCTCATGTGGTCATTTCTCTGTGTGCACAAACCCTTGGTGTCTCTATCCAAATTTCCTCTTCTCACATAAGGACACAGATTGGATTAGGGCCTATTCATGCAACCTTATTTTACCTTAATTACCTCTTTAAAGGCTCTACTTATTTTTATTTATTTTTTTAAAAGATTTATTTATTTATTAGAGAGAGTGCAAGAGTAAGAATGAATGGGAGAGGAACAGAGGGAGAAGGAGAGAAATCCTCAAGCAGAACCCCTCCCCACCCCACCTCGAGCACGGAGCCCATCATGGTGCTCAATCCCAGAACCCTGAGAACATTACCTGAGCCAAAATCAAGAGTCGGATGCTTAACCAACTGAGCCACCCAGGTGCCCCTGTAATTATAATAGGTTATTAAGGTATAGAGATAGCATAGAAGTGGCAATTAAAAATTTTGTCTTGAAGTGACCACAGATGATTATAATGCAGTTTTATAAGGTCTCTGTTAGAAATACGTACACAGTATGAATAGAGCACAGAGGAGAAGACACTACCCAGAAATGACTAAGGTTAGGAAGGGCATTCATTCCAGGCCGAGAGAAGTAGTGTACAAGATTCTAAAAAAAAAATGAATGTGGCTGGAGAATAGGGTGGGACAGTGTGGAATCGGGTGGAAGAGTGAATGGAAATTAATTGATTCCCCTTCTCACCAAGTCTCCATTTACTGAGCACCCATGTGTGAGATACTCTCTTACGGATAAGTTGTGGTCAGTGCTGGAAATGTACAGCTCTGGCCTGGAAGATGCCTAAAGCCTATGTAGTAGGCTGAGTGAGATTGAACACAGAGGGCTTAGTGATAGATTGATTAGATGTGACTGACAGAAATCGAGAATGATTTCTGAGTGTTTGGTCTGAGTGGTTAAGGACTATAAGGAGGAAACCAGTGGAGGAACAGGTTGATAGGCATTATGCTATATTTAATTTCGGACATGTTAGTATGAGTTAACTTTTGGTGCACTCAGATAAAACAGATATTGCAGAGTAGTAGTTGTGTATACAGTTCTGGAGCTTGGGAGACATTTGGGCAAAAAACTTGGTTGGAGTTATCAGCGTGTAGGAGTGAATGAGATCATAGAGGTGGTATACGGGATGAGAAGAAAGAGAAGCCTAGGAGGAATCCTCTCCTAGGAAATTTAGGTCCCATTTCTCAGTTTAGGTCGAGTCTTAACTGTTGGAACTTATGGTACCTTTGTTAAATGTATTGCCCCTCTTGGGAGAGTGTATAGCTTTTTCTTTGTAAACGGGTTTTATAGGTGTAAGTTACATAGAGTACATTGTTTTTAAAACTACATGTATCTTTTAAAATCCACTTACCCTTCAAGGAATACTAAAAGCTACATTCGTGAAAGTTTTTTTTTTTTTTTTTTTAATGTCCTTCCAGTTATAAGTGATCCCTTTATCTTGGAATCATAGCACTGTGTAACTTTTCTGAGACAGTTTTTACCTACCTCTCCACCACCTGCTCCCTTGGCCCGAGGTGGTTACTTGTTCACATATCCTTATACCTTGTGTTCAACTCTAAGCTGATTGGGAACAGGATCTGTGCAGGTGTATGTATGGAGCATGTTTTTAGTAAATGTGGCCAGTGAGTAAATTTCATCAGTTGTTCTCTTGTTAGGTACTAACTGAAGGAGTTTCAAATTACATAGAAATTATAAAGTGGAGACATGATAACATAATGGAGATATGAGCCAGTAAATACACGAAATATCTTTTTTATGAAATAATTTGAGATGAAAAATTATCCCATAAAAATTAGTTTTGCTTAAAATGTTAATCTTTCTTTAACCCACTGAGCCACCCAGGCATCCCAAAATGTTAATCTTTCTTAATAATTTTATAGGAAAAGGACAGCTAATGTACTTCTGTTTGCCAAAATACAAAAGATACACTGACGCATTGATAATAGTTACTACATTCATAAAAGCAGTGATTCTTTTTAAATTTAATTTAATTTTATTTAAATTCAGTTAATTAACATATGGTGTATTATTAGTTTCAGAGGTAGAGGTCAGTGATTCATCAGTTGTATGTAACACCCAGTGCTCATTGTATGCTGATCACAGTTACCCTAGCCCCCAACCCGCCTCGCCTTCAACAGCCCTCAGTGTGTTCCTATAGTTAAGAGTTTCATATGGTTTGTCTCCTTCTCTGATTTCATCTTATTTTATTTTTCCCTCCCTTCCCCTCTATGCTCCTCTATTTTGTTTCTTAAAGTTCACATGTGAGTGAAGTCATATGATAATTGTCTTTCTCTGATCGACTTACTTTGCACTATACTTACTAGCATTATACCCTCTATATTAGGATTATACCCTCTAGTTCTATGCATGATGGAATGGTAAGCTTGCTTGCTTGCTTGCTTGCTTGCTTTTTTGATGACTGAGTAATATTCTGTTTCACACACACACACACACACACACACACACCCCTCACATCTTCTTTATCCATTTATCTATTGATGGACATCTGGGCTCTCTCCACAGTTTGGCTATTGTGGACATTGCTGCGACAAGCATTGGGGGGCAGGTGCCCCTTCAAATCACTGTGTTTGTAGCCTTTGGATAAATAGTAGTACAGTTCCCGGGTCATAGAGTAATTCTGTTTTTAACTTTTTAAGGAACCTCCATATTGTTTTCCACAGTGCCTGTACCAGCTTGCATTCCCACCAACAATGTAAGAAGGTTTCCCTTTCTCTGCATCCTTGCCAACATCTCTTGTTTCCTGACTTGTGATTTTAGCTATTCTGACTCGTGTGAGGTGGTATCTCATTGAGGTTTTTGGGTTTTTTTTTTTTTTTAAGATTTTATTTATTTATTTGACAGAGATCACAAGTAGGGAGAGAGGCAGGCAGAGAGAGAGGGGGAAGCAGGCTCCCCGCTGAGCAGAGAGCCTGATGCAGGGCTCAATCCCAGGACCCTGGGATCATGACCTGACCCGAAGGCAGAAGCTTTAACCCACTGAGCCACCCAGGTTGCCCCCTCATTGAGGTTTTGATTTGTATTTCCCTGATGCTGAGTGATGTTGAGCATTTTTTCATGTGTCTCTTGGCCATTTGTATGTCTTCTTTGGAAAAATGGCTGTTCATGTCTTCTGCCCATTTCTTGACAGGATTATTTGGTTTTGGGGTGTTGAGGAAAGTAGTAATTCAATTGATTTTATAGATACTCATCAGTTTGCCCCAAAAATGTAGGTGATCCTACCTTTATTTTATAGATATAAGGGCGTTGAGGCTCAGAGGTTACGTACTTAGTGTGCATATCCACAAATCTTATATGGAACAACTGAATGGGTTGAGTTCTGTCCTCAGAGCCAGTGTGTGTGGTTTTTCGTTGTGCTTTTATTACTTTCATATTATGTGGATTTTGAGATTCTTAAGATCATAAATATGAGACAAAAGAAGTAGTAAATACATAACTTAACATTTTAAAACAAGGATTTTAAGTCTGATGTCCATGAGAGTCTATAGAACAGCATCCGAAATTGTATACATGTATAATTTTTCATTTTCATCACATGCTTATAAGGTTCTAAGATTACCCCCTCCCACCTTTCAAAAAAGATGAAGTTTGAAAACATGACATCTGTTCTGGTTTTAATGTTCTATAAGCTTATGATTCTTTGCTGTGTATAAACATAGACACAATTCTAAGCTAAGAATGATTAAAAATAATTACAATGATAGTCACATGAAAAATACTATTTCCTCATAAATGCAGATGCTCTTCAGAATAAATTCCTTATCCTTCAGACCAGCGGGAAATTTTTATGGTTCTTTTTTTCATTCATGCGTTCATTCATTCATTCATTCATTTCCCATTTAAGTGTGGATGGAATATGGGTGGGAGGCATACATTTAAAAAGAAAGACCACTGAGTTATTTTAGATTGATAATGTGTCAGATACATGGCTTTATATTTTCACTTCTCTCTTTCTTAGCTTTTTCAAGCTGGGGTAGAAAGCCAGTGGCAGAAAATTGTGGTATCACATGCACCACAAACATTGTATTATCAGCTTGAAAGTATAACTACTTCTAAGGATGTTTAATTTAGGTTTTTATTGTGTAGTATCTAAAATTTGGAGCAACTAAAACTTCTAACAGTAGAGTAATAGTTTTGAAAAATTAAGTTACATCCTAGTTTGGATTTTTACATATCGTTATGGTTTGGTTCTCAATATTTGAAGTTACCAGGAAACTTCTGATTTTGTCTATGATGGGGTAAAAGAAACTGAATTTTCCCTCCTACCTGAAACAGTGAAAGAAACTGAATAAAATGTGTGAAAAAACAATTTTGAAGTCATTAGATATCAGGAAATGAAGGATAGTGTTCCCCAAAAGATGAGAAACAAATAAGTTGAGCACTGTAGTTGCTTGGAGAATTTCCAGACTGTGGTACAGGAAGGAAGAAAGAGCCCAGGCAGGACTTGGAAGTCTACCTGAATTACAGAGACAGAGCTGGGAATGTAAGGAGGTCAAAGCAGGTGGAGTTCTCAGGGCAGAAAGAAAGCTGCACAGAGAGCACTCTGGATATCTGCAGAAGATCTTCTTCCTGTCTTGAGCTGAACACTGGTGTATACTTGGGAGGAAACTGTCTGAGACCAGAGAAAAGAAATACTCCTTAAATTCGAGGAGGGCTGGTAGTAGTGCAGCAAATAGTTAGAGCTAATAAACCAACAAGGAGATAAAATGGGATCAAATATAAGTACACATCCAAAAGAAGTAAGAGAAAGGAGGAGAAGGGAACAAAGAGCAAATGGAACAAGTGGAAAATAAATAACAACCTTACAAATAATCACATCAGTTACAGTGAAAGTAAATGGTCTATTTTGGCATAGTCTCAGAAGCTTAATTTTGCTCTTGTTTGCCTTCCCTGAGGAGACTTACCTAGAAAAATGTTGCTAAGGCTAATGTCTGGGAAATTACTGTCTGTGTTCTCTTCTAGGAATTTTATGGTTTCAGTTCTCACACTTAAGTCTTTAATGCATTTTGAGTTTGTTTTTGTGTATGATGTAACAAAGTGGTCCAGTTTCATTTTTATGCATGTGGCTGTCCAGTTTTCCCAACACCATTTGTTGAAGAGACTGTCTTTTCCCCATGTATCTTCTTGTCACTACTGTCATAGATGAATTGCCCATGTAAGCGTGGGTTTATTTCTGGGTTTTCTATTCTGTTGATCCCTGTGTCTTGTTTTTGTACAGGACTACACTGTTTCTATTCTTACAGCTTTGTAGTACATCTTGAAATTGTGTACCTCCAGTTTTGTTTTCCTTTCTCAGATTGCTTTGGCTACTTGTGGTTTTTTGTGGTTCAGTGTGCATTTTGGTATTCTTTGTTCTAGTTTTGTGAAAAATGTTGTTGGCATTTTGATAGGAATTGCATTGAATCTGCAGATTGCAATATTAATTTGTCCAATCCATGAACATGTAGTATTTTTCCATCTATTTGTATCACTTTCAGTTTCTTTATTCAGTGTTTTGTAGTTTCCAGAGTACAGGTCTTTTACTTCTTCGGTTAAGTTTATTCCAATATGTTTTATTCTCTTTGGTGTGATCAAATGTATACTTTAAATATGTGGAGTTTAATATCTCTAATATATCCTTTTTGTTTTTAAGACTTAGGGAAGAAGAGAATGTTAAATAATAAATTCAGATTATACAGTTGTGGTTTTTTGGTCATAGATTCTTGAGACCTATATTCATTTACCTTCATATTTTTATGCTATTTCCTTTGGATATTTGTTTTTACACATATCAAAATAAACTCTTTAATTTCTGACATTTTTCCTCCTTCCCTCTCAATTTTTTCTCTAATTTTTTTATATCTTTATAAGTATTACTTCCATTTTCCCATTTTTTATGCAAGAAGCTAGAGAGTTATCCTTGATCCATACCTCACCCTGCACTTCATCATCAAGTTGCATTATTGAGAACATATTTCAAGTCTGTAATCTTTTTTTCACCACCCCCAGTCTTACTCCACCCTCGTTCAGTTTGCTCTCCTCTCTCACTTAAAAAAAAAAAAAAAAAAAAAGAGCCTTCTGATTATGTTCCCTGTTTTTATTCTTGACCCCTTCAGTACAGTTCCCAGGTAATGGCTAGAGATGATCTTCTTTTTTTAAAAAGGTTTTATTTATTTATTTATTTGAGAGAGAAAGAATGAGCACGTGCACGCCCCTGAGCAGGGGTGATCAGAGGGAGAGGGACAAGCAGACTCGGTGCTGATGTGGGGCTTGATCCCATGACCCTGAGATTATGACCTGAGCCAAAGTCAAGACATGGTTGATTAACTGACCGAGCTTCCCAGGTGCCCCTAGAGATGAGCTTTTGAAGATCTTCATTTAAATCATGTTGCTTCCCTGTTCTGATCTTTTTAGTGACTTTTCATTGCTCTTAGATAAAGTCTGAGTCCTTTAAATAGTCAGATTCCCATTTGTCTCTTGTACTTTTTTAAAATTTTTAAAAATATTTTACTTATTTATTTGACACAGAGAGAGAGAGAGAGAGAGAGCCAGTAAGAGAGGGAACGCAAGCAGGAGGGAGTGGAAGAGGGAGAAACAGGCTTCCTGCTGAGCAGGGAGCCCAATGTAGGGCTTGATCCCAGGGCCCTGGGATCATGACCTGGGCCGAAGGCAGACACTTTAACAGCTGAGCCACCCAGGTGCCCCTCTTTTTTATTTTTATTTAGTTAAGGTTTTATTTATTTATTTGAGAGAGGGAGGGAAAGACAGAGCAAGCACAAGGGGGATGAGGGGCAGAGGGAGAAGCAGACTCCCTGCTGAACAGACACTTAACCAGACACTTAACCAACTGAGCCAACCAGGTACCCTGTTTATTTGTATTCTAACCACAGAGGCTGCCTTTTAGTTTTTTGAAATCTCTAAGATCTTTTTACTCCAGAACTTTCTCCCATGGTATTTTCTGAACCTACGCTGATTTACCCCCCACTCTTCAGGTGGCTTCCAGTGCGTGCTTTCAGTCTCAGTTTAAATTCCATTTCTTCAGAGAGGCCTTTGCTTACTTGTCCAATTCAAATTTACCCCCACACCAAATACCATGTGGGTTTTCCTCATAGCCATTACTCAAGATTTGGGGGGATGTGGGAAGGGTGAGGGAAATGTTTATATGTGTGTATGAGGGATTATTTGATTAACATCTCTGTCCTATACTAATATGAAAATTTTCTTCGAAGTGGGGACTTCTCTTGTTCATTACCATGTAGCGTTACCTGGCTCAGGTTCTGGTACAGTTGCCATTATTTATTGAATGAATGTTTAGAGAAATGTGTTGCAAGGAAATATACCAGTGTTGCCTTTTGAGTGTTATGTATTTTTGTAAGATTTCCACCATGAACTGTTATGGCTTTCTCATAAGAGCAGTTACAAAAAAATGTCCATCTATACTTTTTGCCTTTACTAGGGTTGAAAAGCAGATGTTATTTTGAGACTTGGGGTTTTAGTTCTTGACACTTTGTAAAATAAGTGACCTTGATATATTTACTTGATTTTTATTTTTTTATTTTTATTTCTAAAATTTTATTTATTTATTTTAGAGGAGTCGGGGTGGGGGGAGCAGAGGGAGGGGGACAAGCAGACTCCTGGCTGAGTGCGAGCCCGACACTATATGAAATTGAGAGTTGGATGCTTACCCAATTGAGCCACCCAGGCACCCCTTTCCTTTTGGTATTTCAGAGCTGCATAGCTCTCAGAAGTCCTTTTTATGTTGTACTGTTCATGAATAGGGGCTTCTGGATTACTGTAAACCAGAGACTCCGTGCAAGTGTCAGCTGTAGTTTACCTAGCCAGGTAGACGGGTGTCTGTATTTCCCTTCTTGATTTACCTGTGATTTTTTTTTTTAAGATTTTTATTTTAATTTGACAGAGATCACAAGTAGGCAGAGAGGCAGGCAGAGAGAGAGGAGGAAGCAGGCTCCCCGCTGAGCAGAGAGCCTGACACGGGGCTCAATCCCAGGACTCTGGGATTATGACCTGAGCCGAAGGCAGAGGCTTTAACCCACTGAGCCACCCGCCCCTTATCTGTGATTTTTACACTGTCTAGCAGTCTTCAGCTTAGAGTGTCTTGCTGTATTTTTTTGTTTCTGTTAGGTTTTTTAATAGGTCACTGTTACTTAGGGTGTATTATCTTCAGGGTATATTATTTTCTTCACAGTTTTGACCAGTTTTAACTTACGGAGAAAATTATATAAGATTCTCTGATCCTCAGTATTTATCTGTGACAACTCTGATGCTGGACATATGGTTAATGTCCTCTGAATCTCTTAACATTTTTTTATTGAACATCATACATTTTTGTTTTTTAAAAATACAAAATAAAGCTTTGTATCTTTGAGATAATGAGTTGTTAAATAGGCCTTGTACAATTGACCCTGAAGGACACAGGTTTGAATTACATAGGTCCACTTACACATGGATTTTTTTTATTTCTGGTAAATTCAGTACAGTACTATAAATATATTTTCTCTTATTTTTTTTTTTAACATTTTCGTTTCTCTAGCTGTATTGTATGAATATAGTATATGATACATTTAATATACAAAATTTGTGTTAATAGATTATTTATGTTACCTGTAAGATTTCTGGTCAACATTAGGCTATTACTAGGCTATTACTATTTTGGGGGGAGTCAAAGTTATAGGTTTTTGACTATGTGAGGATTTGGCACCTCTGACCCTCTGTTGTGCAAGGGTCACCTGTACTTTGAAGTTCTAAAAAATACAGTTTTCAGAGAATTATCAAGGTGACTAAGTGGTGTATTATATTCATATTTTACTCATCATTTAAATGAGCTTGTTTCTCACCTTGAAATGCTTTTTACAGTTTTATTTAAATGTTTGTATTCTTTGCTTTCTCTTTTTAAGATGCCCTTTGTTTATGTTATTTCAAGTATACCAACTTTTTTAACAGATAAAATAATTAGGCACAGGGCTTGTACCCTGAAGGACACTGCACATGCCATCATTGCAGCAGAATTGGATCCAGAATTTAATAAACTCTGTGAAGAAATTAAGGAAGCAAGAATAAAAAGAGGTGAGTTATGGAAATGAGCTTGCTCCTGAAGACCAAGAAATCACTGAGTGTTACCAAATGATGTTTCTTTAGTGTTGCTGGTATTATGAAAATAATCTCCTTTGAGGCATAGACTTTATATATTCCTGATACTAATGTGCCATGCAAATTCTCAAATGTATTTTAAAATTTTACTTTCTGTGACAGTTTTAGGAAGTACAGCAGTGCAAATTACAGAAAGTTCTTTTCAGTGAAATTTTTTTTTGTAGGAGTAGATCTGTTAATTTTTGATTCTTATTCTTAAAGGATTTATAGGCTTTCATATCTGTAGAGGGTTTACTTTTTAAAAGTTTTTAGGAATACAGTTTGTGTTTTCCCTGTTGGCATTTATGTGTAGTTTTATTAATATAAAATTAACAGAATTAGCAAATATGGTTTGTTCATTCAGTGTATAAGCCTGTCCTTGAGGAACTCACTTAGTAGGAGACAGAATTATAAAACAAATCAAGTACTGTTGAGATGTATTAATTGGTCGAACATGTTTATAGCACAGAGGAAAGACCTCTTTTTAGGGATCCCAGCATTTTGTCTAGAGTTTGGGGAATGAATAAAGGAGTGTTGTTACTAGTGGAGCAGAAGAAGGGAGGCAGTGACAGAGGAGTAGGAGGTATTTGTAAGCACAGCAGATAATAGCCTGTGTAAAGGCACAGAGATATGAAATAACATGGTATATTTGAAGAACTACAAACTGGTATTGATGAAGCTTGATGGAATGGTGGAAAATAAAGGCGAGCAGAGTCAAGAACACTGAAATTAAGAAGCTTTTTTCCTACTTTGTTAGGCCTTCCCTGGTTACCTAATCTAATATAGGCACTGGCCACTATAGCACATGGCATTTTGTCTTTTTTTTGTGTCTCTCTTTCTTATTTGGAATATAAGTATTATGAATGGCTTATTTGTAGCTCTACTGCAGTCCCTAGAACTATCCTATAAATATTTGAATGAATCGATGCCAATGCTGAGGAGCTTAAGACTTTATTCTGTAGGTAGGTGTTTTTCAAAGTGTGTGTATGCCTAATACCCACATCAGCTTATTAGACTTAGTGAATTAGATTCTCTGAGAGTAGTAAGGCTGAGAAATCTGTACTTTAATGAACTATTCAAGTGGTTTTTTTTGTACACTAAAGTTTGAGAACCATTGCCATACTCAGTATGAGTCACTGAAATATTTTAAACTGTGAAATGAATTGGTAAATTACTTTGGCAGCAGGAAATAGCAAGGTCTCAATATGTCAGGATAGGAGGATGAGAGACTAGTCAAGAAACTGTTGGAGCCAGTTTGGAAAACAGTTTGGCAGTTTCTAAAAAATTAAGTATAACATTTACTATACGACCCATGATTCTACTCCTGGAAACAGCCCAAGAGAAATGAAAACATATGCACTTACAAAGACTATTCACAGCAACTAAAAACTGGAAACAATGCAAGTGTCCATCTTCTGGTGAATGGGTAAGCAAAATGGTATATCATAAAATGGCATACTGCTCAGCCATAAAAAGGAACAAATTATTGACACATGGTACAACATAGATGAACCTCAGGAACATTACCTGAAGTGAAAGAATTCAGTCACAAAAGACAAATCTGTGGAGACGAAATGTAGATTCGTGATGGCCTGGGGTAGTTACCTAAAATTGGATTTCTCTGGTGATTGCATAGCTCTGTAACTTTACTAAAAATCACTTAATTGTATGCTTAAAATGAGTGATTTTTTTTTTGTCGTGTAAGTTGTACCTCGTTAAAGCTTTTTGGGGAAAAAAGATGTTGGAGTTGTGCAGAGTTTTAATTATTACGAAGAGGGAATGGTATAAATGTAAATTGGGGCAGGGGAGGAGGCTATTGTGAAGGGAAGAAGAGTCAAAATTGGCTACTCATATGACTGATTTAATACTTAGTAGATGCTAATACTATCAGTAGAGGTAGGGAATATCTTTATAGAGATAGGGATGAACGGGTTTTTTGTTGAGGAAAGATAAACTAGTTAGCTTTAATTTGACCCATCTTATGATACCCAATTGGAGATACCAAATAGGCAGTTGGGTATAGGGATCAGAAGCTCAAGAGGTGCTTGGGCTAAACATGTGGATTTAGGAATTATTATGTAATGATGATAGAAGCCGAAGGCATGAGTGATACTTTTTGGTAGAAGGTATAGATCAGAGTGAGAAGAAAAGGGATTCCAGAGACAACCCCGAGAAAGATCAATATTTAATGACCACACAGAAGAAACAAGTCTAGTGAAGGAAATTGAGATGGAGTGGTTACTCTTAGGAAGATCAGTGTAGGAAAACCAAACTTCCTGCAGTGTGGTTTGACAGGCACCTAATACCAGATGAAAACAGTTCGAGTGAATGAGGTTTAAAGACCCAACAAACACTTATACATTCTAAGATGGCAGAAATAGTAACTTAGAAAAAATCTTATCATTGTCTTACAGTCATAAGACTGTGTGGCTTTGCAAATTAAGCCGAGTAAACATAGGGTTCCTTTGGGGATTAAGTGTTCCGCATGGCCTGCTGGGTTATTTCTTTTTGATTTTATATCTAATTTCTTTCTCATCTTTAAACAAAAGATACTGTTTTCATCTGAATTACAAACTGTCCAGGTGTAATTAATGACTAAAACTTAGTTCTTTATTTCAGACTTTTTTTTAAACCATGTTGGTTTATGTAGCTGGGAATATTTAAATAGGTGTTGCTTATCTTTTGCCCGCAGGCTTATCGGTAACAGCAGAACAAATAAATCCTCATGGCACTGGAGCTCGGAAGACTGAAACTAGAGTTGAAGAGGCATTTCGGCACAAACAAAGAAATCCATTGGATGTCTGGCACAACTCTGCAAATAAATGTGCATGTGAGTGTTTGAGACCATGTTATCCAGTAGTGGGAAGAGCTGAGAAGGATGCAGATTTTTTAGGAGTTGGGGACACAGACTAGGTGCTGCTGTGTTCTCACAGGTCTTCTCATCTTTTCTCTATCCAGAGGTGAAGAACTTGTGTGGTGGGATAGAAGTATACTTCTCTAACTGTAGAGAAAGAGGGCCTAATTCAGGAGATATTTCTTTTTCTTTCTTTTTTTTTTTTTAAGGTTTTATTTATTTATTTGACCAAGAGAGACAGAGAGGGAACACAAGCAGGGGTTGTGGGACAGGGAGAAGCAGACTTCCCACTGAGCAGAGAGCCCGAGGTGGGGCTTGATCCCAGGACCCTGGGATCATGACCTGAGCCAAAGGTAGATGCTTAACAACTGAGCTACCCAGATACTCCTCTGTACATCTTTTTAATAAATAAATAAATAAATAAATAAATAGATAGATAATTTGTACAGTCTTTTAAATCTAGTTTTGTTTAAGTGAGATGTATTTAGAAAGGGAAAATTCATTGTTCTAGGTTTTTGTCACTTGTGCTCATTCATGCTGATTTATAAGATTTCTGAAAGACAAATGTTAACGAACACAGCACTTTCCTAATATAGTCCATATGTTTGCTGAAGATAGCCACCCTTGGAAGATATATGCTGTTCTGGTATAAAGGTGGTCATACTGTTGAAACTCTCAGTAAAGCTGGCTATAATATGTTCTTTCACCAATAGCATTGCATTTGAATGAATGAATCAGATTCTTTTTTTTTTTTTTTTTCAGCTCTTTTCTCTGTGGTATTTGGCATTCATATGTGAGAAAATTTGAAGGACTTAGTAGTACATTTGGTTCCATGAAATTGATTAAAGCTCTTTGATGTAGTATCTTGGATCATGATCATGACCTGGATTATGTAATGTAGCACTCGAATTTTAACCTTGAAATCCTGTATATTCTCTGCACCTGATACAAATATTTACTAAAACCCATTGAAAATTAGCTTTAAGCAGTTTAAGTTCCTTTAAACATTTAAATGTTATTTTAATCTACAAATGTGAGTTTAGTTTTCTCTTACCAGTAGATGGCATATGTGACTCATCATTTGCCTGTTTCACATTAATTTACTTGAGTTATAAATCTAAATATCCTTAAGATAGAGTTGCTTTCATAAGGTTTTAGTTTTGAAAATAAGCTCAAAGAGGCTATAAAAATTGACTCTAAATATTGTGTCCCCATATTGGTTTTTCAGACAACGTGCTTCTGTAAAAGGAAGTAGTATATGAAAGATTAGTTCCATAAATGGATACTACTACCACATGTCAGGTGCTGTAGAGATACAGCAGTGCTTAAAACCAAAATTCCCATTCTTTTGGAGCTTGTATGATTAATTTTTTTTTTATTTTACCATACTCACAATTAGAAATAATTATATAAAGAGGAGAAAAGTATCTCTAATTTGACCTTCTCTCAAATGAGAACATTTTCTTTGTTCTTATCTGGGATGAAGCTTTGTTAGGCCTTCTAAGCCTTTACTTAGTGCCCACAGATCAAGTCATTGAGCTGGCTCTTGATTGAATAGAATTTAGCTGCTTCTTGCTGTAGAGTTAGATGGCTTAGTGAGGAAAGAAAGGGGAACTGTTTATGATTGTGTTGCTGGAGAATAAGTGAGTTCACAGTGTTTGGAGTGATTGTCAGTAAAAACCTAACAGCTCCACCTTTTAGAGAAAGAGCAGGCTGATTTTTTTTTTCACTTTTAATGTGGACTAGATTAGTTTTTCATATAGTTAATGGAATACTTACAAATGCCCATCACTTTAGCTTTTATATACAGCTTTTAACAGTAAACTAGTAACAAATTTCTTCTCCAATTACCCTGTAAGTATAAATTATGAAAATAGAAATTAGCAGGGGAAATAGGAATGGAGAGATGATTCTCATGATTTGTTTTTGAAGACAAAATCTATTTTGAACCAAGTGACAAAATAACTTGAATTTGGGAAATCATTTCAGAGACCCTTTTGTAGATTTATTCTTAGATAAGAAAAAAAGTAATATTTATGACAATATTTGTCAATTTCCTGTGAATACCTGGATGTCTCTAAAGAGACTCAGTAAGGATTAAAGTTGAAAGGATGAAAAATTTGTAAACATATATATGGGGAATTAAAGGTTCCTGGGCCCATTGTTACTGGAAGTACTCCTAAAGCTCATGATGGTTTCTGGCATCTGGAGATGAATGTGTTCTTTTTTTTATTATTATTATTTTTTTAATTAGTATATAATGTATTATTTGTTTCAGGGTTACAGGTGTATGATTCATCAGTCTTACACAATTCACAGCACTCGCCATAGCACATACCCTCCCCAGTGTCTGAGATGAATATAGTCTTTACAGCTTCTGTAGGTCTTCCTTTTTACATCACTGATATTTTCAGTGGTTGTTAATGTTGTTGCTGCCTTGATAGCAGAGGGCTTAACTTTTTTCCATATTTTCTTTTCTTTTAAATATTTTGTTTGTTTATTTGAAGGAGAGCAGAGGGAAGAGCAGAGGGAGAGGCACCAGCAGACCCCGGGTTGAGCATAGAGCCCAGCATGGGGCTCGATCTCAGGACCCTGAGATCATAACCTGAGCCAAAATCAAGAGTTGGACTTTTAACTGACTGAGACACCCAGGCACCCCCCCTTTTTACATATTTTCAAATAACAAGTGTGTAACCACTTGATCTGCTTGGTGAACCATTTATAGCAGAGGAGGCTAACAGTTGTCTAACCAAATTGTCTACAAACTTTGTAGGATTTCTGTTTACTACTGTACTTTCTGTGGGTGATTCCTCCTCTGGAAGGAGAGGCAGTAGATAGTTATTTGTGGGACATCTGTAACAGTTCTGTCTTGATACAATGGATCATGTGTTCATTTTCTTCCATGGTTTAGGAGCTTTGGGGTGATTTTGCTGGCAAAGCACTCATTTTCTTGTTGGAAATCTGGGGCTGTGGCCCTCAATTTTCTAGGTAGCCTGGTAATGTAGTTGGTCATTCCCTACATATTATTTGCTTGGCCCCTGGCTGTTAGCTATAAAGTAGAATCTAGGATAATAGAAAAAAATTAATGCTGGGTAAACTTATACTCAATTAAAAAAAAATTTTCATCCTTCAGAGTTCAACACTGACTTCATATTAATTCTCCTTGTAGGTTGTGAGGATTAGTCAGCTTGGATTTCAAGAGCTAAGTAGTGGGGTGCCTGGGTGGCTCAGTGGATTAAGCCTCTACCTTCAGCTCAGGTCGTGGTCTCAGGGTCCTGGGGTTGAGCCCTGCATCGGGCTCTCTGCTCAGTGGGGAGCTTGCTTCCTCCTCTCTCTCTGCCTGCCTCTCTGCCTACTTGTGATCTCTCTCTCTGTCAAATAGATAAATAAGATCTTTAAAAAAGAGAAAAAAAAGAGCTAAGTAGTTCTTGTGTGTTAAACCAGTATGGGTTTATTTTCTTTTGGGTCTTAGTATAGTGAACATTTGTAAAACAAGTGTTGCACTCCAAGTTCTATATACCTGTTTTCCTTCTCTCTAAAATAGTTCGAGTTCGAAGAAAATCGAGGCGGCGATCACAGTGGGGTAAAGGAATTATTAAGAAAAGGAAAGTCAATAATTTAAAAAAAGATGAAGAGGACACTAAATTTGCAGACTACGAGAACCATACAGAGGACAGGAAATTGCTAGAGAATGGAGAGTTTGAGGTAAGCACTGACTGCCATGAAGAAAATGGCGAAGAGACCGGAGATCTCTCTATGACCAATGACGAATCATCATGTGACATCATGGACATGGACCAGGGGCAGAGGCTTAACAATGGAGCGGGCACGAAGGAGAACTTTGCATCTACTGAAGAGGAAAGTTCCAATGAGTCTCTGCTCGTCAACAGCAGCGGTTCTCTAAATCCAGAACAGACATCTAGGAAAGAGCCTTTCCTTAAAGGAAGCTGTCTAAATGGTGAGGCCTCCACTGACAGTTTTGAAGGAATACCAGTTCTGGAGTGTCAGAATGGCAAAGCTGAAGTAGTCTCTTTCTGTGGTAGTGGTGACAAATGTAGTTCTGAACAAAAGATTGTCCCAGAGGACCAGTCAAAAGAAAAACCAGAAACTTCGAATGAACATCATGGAGATGATCCTGAGAAACTAGATGCCCTGGAATGTAGCAGTAATGAGAAGTTAGAACCCAGCCCCGAAGTGGAGGTTAAAGATGCAGAATTGGATAAAGAAGGTAGAGCGAATATTTTTTTTTAAAATTGAAGTTTTAAATTCCAGAGTTAACTAATGGCATATTTTGTTTGGTCCCCAGTAGCACTAGTTGGTAAGCAGTTATACCCCTCTGAGAATCTGTTAAACTTTAATCTTTTTCCCTAGGAAAGTGTGCATATTCATGCCTAGTAAATGTTGGTAGGAATTTCAGAGGGTTATGGTCTAGAAAGCATCTCTTTCTTGGCTGCTTACTCTTTTGCCTCCCACCTGATTATTATCCCTATCCGAAAGGATTTATGGATAAAGGCTGAGTAAGCCCACAGGTGTTAAGAAGATGGAATTCTAATAAGAATGATTGGGGTGAGGTAGGCTTGGCTGAGAAGAGTTGGATACTAGATACTCTATGGTATCCTATGCTCATGTACATTCAAGTTAAATTACCTCTCCTGTTTGTTATTTTCATGTGGCTTTGAGCTGGTAACTTAGGCTCTCCAATCTTTTTTTTCATCTTCTAAATTAAACTTCAGAGTGGTGTCACTGTAGGGATTAAATAAGTCATGTACATAAATCGCCTCTTTTTGTGCCTGGCACATACGGAGCTGTATTCATTCCAGGCATTCACTGTTAGTTGAATCTAAGGGATGCTGAGTCTAAGAGGCTCCACTGTTTTGTAAAACCGGTGGTATAAGAAGCAGTAGAACCTGTGCTGTCAGATCTGCCTTGTTCTTGCAGACTCAGAGCACCCTGCTAGCTCCCGCCTTCCTATGGCTATGTGATTCCTTTAAGCAGCAGCAGAACAGGGGGCCTGGGAATTTCTAGCCCTGCTTTGTTTATCATTCTTTAGCCCATAGTGGGATGGGGTAAATTAGAATCTAGCTTTAGCTTGGGATCAGGGCTATGTGGGAATAGTTTTTTGCTCCAACTTTTTTTTTTTTTTTTAATTTCTTTATTTGAGAGAGATTGAGAGAAAGCATGAGAAAGGAGGGGGGCAGAGGGAGAAGCAGACTCCCTGCCGAGCAGGGATCCCGATGTGTAGGACTTGATCCCAGGACTCCCGAATCCCGAGCCAAAGGCAGCTCCCCAACCAACTGTACTACCCAGGCACCCTGCTCCAAGTTTTTGAGCCCTCTAGCAGTTGTAGGAAGTAGAAAGATAATTATTCAAAGTCTTAGAATTATCTTGATGGATAAAGAATATGTGTGTATACTGGTCTTTTTTTTTTTTTTTTAAAGATTTCATTTATTTGACAGAGAGAGAGTGCATAAGCAGGGGAATGGGAAAGGGAGAAGCAGGCTCCCTGCAGATGCCAAGGCTCTATCCCAGAACCCTGGGATTAGGACCTGAGCTGAAGGCAGACGCTTAACCAACTGAGGCACCCAGGCGCCCATGTTCTTAAATGCTACCTGTTGAGAATTTTTCTTTCTCTTCAATATTTAATAATAGAAGGTATTTTTAAGGGGAGAATTTATTCTGATATTTATTTATTTTTTTGTGTTTATCATATGATAGAATTTAAAACATGTTTTAAAGCTAGCGTTGAGTAACAGAATAGGGAGAAAGGGAGAGATCTTCCTGATGAAGCACTTTGGGTATAAGGTGAGGAGTCCTTTTTAATGTTCTTTCACTATGAGATTTTTAGTTGCTTGCAAAAAAGGTTTAAATTAATATTATGTTCAATTGGTTATCTAAAAACTTTATAAATTTGTTGTATAAAAGCTTTACCTGACATTTTCACTTCTGTCAGAGCAGGGTTACCTAATGCAAGTTTTCAGTCTCCTGGATGTCCATGGATTTGGTAATGTGAACAGAAGGTCTTAACAAAACTCTTAGCATATGTTAATTGAACTGTAAATAAAAACTTTCACTCTAGAAGCTGTCTGAAATATAAAATATCTCTCCTACATGGAGGTATATGTTTCCCAAGGCAATATTTTGGTTCTTTTACTGTTTATAGCAAGCATTGATTGGAGGGAAATGTTTAAAGGCATGGGAGTAAGAGAACTAACACAGGAGGGAAGGGGAAGGTTCTCCGTAGTGTTTATGAGATGGGACAGGTCCGCTATAAGGTTTTGAAACAGGGATGCCTGGGTGGCTCAGTTGGTTAAGCGTCTGCCTTCAGCTCAAGTCATGATCTCAAGGCCCTGGGATCTAGTTCCATATCTGGCTCCCTGCTGAGCAGGGAGCCTGCTTCTCCCTTTACCCTGCCAATCTCCCTGTTTGTGTGCCTGTTCTCTCTCTGACAAATAAATAAATCTTTAAAAAAAAACAACAACAAAGTTCAAACAGTTTGAGTTTGTCTTTGCATTCCTTCCCCCTTGGCTTTTTCTTTTTTTCTTTTTTCTTTTCTTTTTTTTTAAAGATTTTATTTATTTATTTGACAGACAGAGATCACAAGTAGGCGGAGAGGCAGGCAGAGAGAGAGAGAGAGAGAGAGAGGGAAGCAGGCTCCCTGCGGAGCAGAGAGCCCGATGCGGGGCTCGATCCCAGGACCCTGTGATCATGACCCGAGCCGAAGGCAACAGCCCAACCCACTTAGCCACCCAGGCGCCCCACCTTGGCTTTTTCTTAGAGATGCCTACCTACGGGATCACAAGTCTTACGGCCTGTCTGCCCTCTCTATCGCTCAGAGTACCTGGTGCTGTCAAATTATGCTCAGCCACCTCCAGATTTCTGGGGTGCTTTTTGTTTTTTGTTTTTTTCAGTGTAGCTGGTCTCAGTATGTTGTTGGAAGCAAAATAATTAGATTATGTGTAATTCACTCTGAGATAGGAAAGACCACCGGCCCTATTACTTTAAATGGGCTTATATTTTTATGTAAAAAAAAAAAGTTAGAAACCAGATAAATTTCTAATAGAAATCAGGACAGTGGGCACCTGGGTGGCTCAGTGGGTTAAAGCCTCTGCCTTCGGGTCAGGTCATGATCCCAGGGTCCTGGGATCAAGCCCCATATCAGGCTCTCTGCTCAGTGGGGAGCCTGCTTCCTCCTCTCTCTCTGCCTGCTTATGATCTCTGTCAAATTAAAAAAAAAAAAAGAAAAGAAAAGAAAATTGGACAGTGTAAAAGAGAAAATAAATTTCAGTTAGTGTTGAAGTTTTTTTTTGTTTCTTTTTGTTTTTAACTTGCAACAGAAATAGACAGGTTGGCCTCACTTGGTGTGAGTATCTGCTTTTCTAGGTTGTTTCCCCTCTTCCAATTCTGAAAGCTCTAACTTTTAAAATGATGGCTATCGTAAAAAGAGTAAAGACGATTTATAGGTTAGTGCTTAGAGGTGATGATTGCTTTTCTCTTCCTTTAAGAGGATCTGTTTATTATATGATACTCTAACATAACTTGGCTTTCATAGTTGTGGTTTAAGTTTCTTCAATTTGGGTTACTTATTTTAAAAAATTATCATTTACAGGGACGCCTGGGTGGCTCAGTTGGTTAAGCCGCTGCCTTCGGCTCAGGTCATGATCTCAGGGTCCTGGGATGGAGTCCCACATCAGGCTCCTTGCTTGGCAGGGAGCCTGCTTCTCTCATGGCCTCTGCCTGCCTCTCTGCCAGCTTGTGTGTACTCTTTCTCTCTGGCAAATAAAATCTTAAAAAAAAAAAAAAAATCATTTACAGCATATACCCTTATTCCAAAAAGTTTTGTGGTGGGTAGAAAAATTTATAGTTTGCTGCAGTGCTTTTTTTTTTTTTTTTTCAATTGTAGGTGCTTCTAAAGTAAAGAAATACCGTAAGTTAATTTTAGACCAGGCAAAAACAACAAGCCTGGAACTGGTTCCAGAAGAGCCGTCTGAGCCTGTGCCGCCTCTTATAGTTGATCATGAGAGATTGAAGGTAAGCTTTGCTATTCCCAGTCAGTGTTAAATGAATGGAAAGAGATTTATTGTGTTTGTAGGCAGTTGAGTAAAACTAGTTTTGATAATCTCTTACTTTACCTAGGAATACAAGTGCTTTAAGGCTTCTAGTAAAAGAAGAGGTATGTGTGTTTTGAGGGGTTTAGAGAATGGTCTTGGGAATAAACTAATCCTTAGAATCTTCTAAATTTGTCACTGTTATACCATAGCCTATGGTGCGTATTGGCGAGCCATTTGAATACATCTGTTTCAGTGTAAAAATGAAACCAAACTTCATTTTATTCTCTTTTCTTCTAATTTTTCTTAGAAATTGCTTGATTTATTGGTAGATAAAAGCAACAATCTTGCAGTTGATCAACTTGAGAGGTTATATTCTCTTCTTAGTCAATGCATCTATCGTCATCGTAAAGATTATGACAAATCACAACTTATAGAGGTAAGTGCTCAGTTTATCCTTAGAATAAACAAATACGTGCTTTTACTTGTCCCAATGGAAAAAAGAGGAAAACATTTTTTTTAGTATATATCTTTCACCAAGTAACTGAAGAATGTTTTGAAGATTGAAGATTAGAAGACTTGTTGAGTTACAGTCTGAAGAATAAATCCTTTCTGGATCATTTTGTCTCAGGACAGAAGTAATCTGGGATTCTTTGTTTATCAAAACAGCACTTCGTGGTTCTGGGTTGGCAGATACCTAGAATGGCATGTCACAGTTCTCTTATCCCTTCCTATTAGTGAGCATATCTGAGCACGTGCTGAGCATTACTGAACGTATCATTTTGTCCAACTGCATGTGGGGATGGCCTCATAGTCCTTACCACTGCTACCTAGGCAGCCACTGCTGATTAAAGGAGTGGCCTGAGCAGTGAGAGCTGTTTGCCGCCCCATTAATGATTAGAAAAGAACTTTAAAAGTCATCTCACTCATCAGATCTAGTCTTAGGAGATGGCTGCATGAAGGAGTGGTTGTCCTTTTGCTAGACACTTTAGATGTGAACCATTCCCTTTCTTTTTTGAAAGGTCTTACTTATTTGAGAGAGAGAGTGTGTGTGTGAATGGGTAGAGAGGAAGAGGGGGAGAATCTCAGGCAGACTCTGAGGTGAACGCAGAGCCCAGCCAAGGACTTGATCTCACAACCCTGAGATCATGAGCTGAGCTGAAACCAAGAGTTGGATGCTTAACTGACTGAGCTACCCAGGTGCCCTGAACTGTTCTGTTTCTAGAGAGCTCTGGGCCATAGTGAGTTCTTCCTTATAAACATCAGTTTATACCTGTTTATATAATTTACATCATTAAGCCGCACTTCTGCTTTTTGAAGTCATCTGGGCAAATGTAGACCCACTAAATGGCTAAGTGACTGAGTTAGATTCCCTATTCATTTGCCAGTTAGTTTGTTTATCTGGTGGACTGATTATTAAATACTTACTGATTGCCTGTAGTTCCAGATGCTGTGCTAAATGTTCGGGCTATAAAGTTCCTGCTCTCAAGGAGCATTTCTAGTATATTAAAGGTTTCTATGTAGAGGATATGATGATTTTTCATGTTCAATAAGGAATATTGGACTTGAATCAGGGAGAGAGAACATTTAAAAGTTATTTTCTAATCACATTTTTAGGAGTTAACATTTTTATGAATCTATACTGTCATTATATAATATATAGAAATAATAAGAAAGCACAAATGAGAACATAAAAACACATCCACATCCCACAATCTAGAGGAAACTAGTCAGTGTTAATCTTACGGGATATCATCTATCCTTTAAAAATATCTAGATGTGTATAACATATGTATAAGTATGTGAATACATACTTAAAATTGAGATCAGATTGTACATTTTTTTATAATCTGACTTTTTTCCTTATTCAGTAACAATATGATGAAACATTTTTATTGGTCTAATAGGAGAACTTTTTGATCAGATGATAATCTAGCCTGTTGTACAGAGATGTAGAATATAATTTCAGCTGTTTAAAGGGGGAAAGAAAAACCAGATGTCTTAGATGTGTTGGACACTTGGCCATCTGAATGAAATGTGTAGGGTAGAGTTCTTGACCTTTTTTTTAAAAAAATTCCTGAACTTGTTTATTTGCATGAGTTGACATTTGATTAGCTTGAATGGAATGAATACTCTTCAGCAGTGAAACATTTTTCCGTAGGGGACTTGGAACCCTGTAATCTAGGGGCCTTTTTCAGGGAGGGAGGGAATCTGTAGCAGAATCACCAGTGAGTGACATTTAAATCACCAGTGAGTGACATTTCATGTGGTGATGGCAGCAACTGTTTCTGCAACCCCCACCCTACCCCCCCCCCCTTTTTGTTTTCAGCTCTGATAAGAGTGAATAGCAGTGGGAACAGGTGCCTTCTACTTCAAGTTTTACTATACTGAGTACATTTATTTTGCTTTGAGAGAACATGAGTAAAGGATGGGCTGACTCTGGAGTGAGGCTACCTATACTTAAATTCTGATTTTGTTGTTTATAAGCTGACAAATTATTTACGTATATAAATTTCTTGGTACAATATCGGGCATAATAAGTACTCATTGAGTGTTATTAGCATCATCGTCATTAGTCTAAGTATCAAACAGGAGGCATTTGGAAGCATCTAGGGCAGCTAGTCTTATAGAGCAGCTATGCTATTATAATCAGAAAATACTTAAAGCTTAACCTGTATCTAAAATTCTTTCTCTAAAAAAGTTAAAGTGAATTTTCCCTTAATAATTTTGTCTTTTCTATATTAGATAACATGCACTTTTTTTCCCCTTGTAGGAGATGGAAAGAACAGTTCATATGTTTGAGACATTCCTATGAACTTTTCAAGATGAGTGGTTTATCCTCTCCCATCTGCTCCTGACAGAGCAGTCTTCTGAGCCATTCAATTTCAAATTGCACCAATTATGTGCAGAGGCTTGGTGTAAAGTGCTCTCTCGCTCATTCTTTCTCTCTGTTGAATTTGGTGCTATTGTCTCAGGTACCTGAAACCAACCAGCCTACAAGAACCAAACAGAACTTCAGAAACATGTTGTATTTTCCACAAATAAAAAATACAACCCCACAGATTGGAGATTTTGGTGCTACAGAAACTGCTCTCACTTCTGCTCCTCTTTTCGTGCACTCTCTTTTGGAGACTTCTCTCTTAGGGAGCAGACCAGCAAACAGGAGGAAACTGGATGGGGCAGTTCTAACTGTGTTGAATTGTTTAAACAGTGGGCAACCTGTTTTGTTTCCTTTTTTTGTTTTGTTTCGTTTTCTTTCTCCTTTCTACTCCTTTTAGCATATTTGTTTTTATTTGTTCCTCTGGGTCATGGACTGAAACCTGTTTTAGAGTTGGCTATGGTGTATTCTGGTGGGAAACTGAAGAAACTGGATGAAATGAGATTAGGCTCTTTAGAACTGCCTTTAATGTGCCTTTTAATTCATTTGAGAAAGATAAGGCTAAACAAAGGAATGGGCTTGTTTGTAGCAAGTGAATTAGAATGTCTCTTGGTCACAACCTTGAAAATAAGTTTTGATACTCTGTGTCATTAAGAGGCAACCAGTGTTTTGGTATAAAATGCTTATCTTGTTTTCCAAACTCAAATCAAGACATTAAGCCACATGATATATTAAAATGGTAAGTTTTCCTGTATGGTCTGTTTCTGTTTAAGAAACACATAATAAAACAACAACAAATAATAACGCAGCCCACCAAAAAACGTACAAACTTTACAGTATTGCTGACAGTGATGACCAGATATTAGATAGATGGCGACATTCTTTTCCTCTCTCAGTGGCAATTTAATAGTTATCCATGTTTGAGTTCCCAGAGAAGAATGATTTCATGTATAGTAAATTGTTAACTGTTTTGTTTTAAAGCCAGGACTTGCCAATGGACAGAATAGAGGAATTTGTCAGAAACTCCATAAATTCATTTTCTTTATGCATAGTTGCAGGTGAGCTTTGGTATGGTTCTTGAATAACAGTATTAATGTTTAAATCCCTTACCATAAGCTTACCTTCACAGTTGTTCGTTTTGATTGGATCTTGTTGAGTGATTTCTGTGAATTGTACTTACCTAAAATTAATTATGGGTTACTAGTTTTACAAAAACTTTCTACAAATTTGGAGACACAGTCTAGGCAGTTGCAAAGAGGCAAAGGGAGTGCAGTGACATTTTTTATCAGATGATTTTTAAACAAAAAGTAGGAAATTTTGACAAGTTGGCTTGATATCTTCATTCATTATAGCCGTTAGCTGCAGGTGTGTCTTTCCAATATATGCAACACATGTAGTTTGGGTTTTAATTAGAGCAAATGGTCTTGGACTACTGCAGAGATACTGAGCTACCTCAGCTTTTTGTATTTTAGTTACCAATAGTGTTTACAGAGTCCTGTAATCACTTTGCCACCGTTTACATGCTGAAGCTAAGGTACTTGTCTCCTTGTCCCTGGCTGTTTGTGGTGTGTTTGTCGCCAGAGCAGAGCACACACTTTGGCCGTAGGCTACTGCAGTAATCTTAAGTGCTTCTTTGCATTGACATTTTGCGCCTTCTAATTATAGCTTAATTTTTTTAAAATGCCACTTTTTTTTCTTTATACCTAGTCTATGAAGTTTTCATAATATTCAGTTAGTCATATAATTCAAGATGCTACCCATGTAGACACACTGTATTTTTAAGGTGGGCAAGTGCGATTAACGATGAACCATTTTAAAGGGGAGGTTATTTGAAACCTCTAATTTGATTATTGGGAGGATTTTCATGCTTTCTTTAGTATTTATTACCATCATACCAGTTCAGACTATTTTACTGTCTAATACATTAGCATTTTGTATTTTGATGGAAATTGTTACAGAATTTAAAGATTTGATGAAATAAGATGTAGCAGATTTTTTGTAGCAAGTTTCTGCTAAAAGGGTTTTTTGCAAGTCTCAGGTTCTTGCTGCACTATTTTTTTTTAAATATTTATTCCAGTTACTCTAATTCAGAAGCATTCTGTTCAAGTAACAGCAGCACTTGTGAAAGGAAAAAAAAACGCACATGTTCTTAGTAGGTTACTAAATTTGTACCAGTTAATTAAGATTTTAGCCATCAGTAGGTTTGACAAGGGAAATTTATTTATGTTCAGCATTAAAATGCTTCCAAAAGATCAAGTTTTTTTTTATTTTAACCTTTATATAGATGGAGAAATAGGAGGCAACCTCAGTATGATAGGAACTGCCACTTTGAACAGTTTAGGTCTTAAAGAGAAAGCCAATCTAATGCCAAGGGGAGAAAAATTTGCTGAAATTATATCAACTCCTCCACTCCCCTTCCCCTGCTCCCACAAAAAAAAAAAAAAAAAACAAAAAAAAAAAAAACCAAAAAAACAACCCACATACCAGTTGTGCTTACTTTACAGATATCTGGTGGTTCTATAGTTTAAAGCAGCTTGTGAAATTATCCAAGTGGACTCAGTTTTGTTTACCTTTCTGTAAGTTCTTAATTTTTGCTGTATAGCATTGGCAAAAATATGTACAAATTGACCTCTGTTCTTATTTCCTATTGTGAGCATTATAAATGATAGCTCCTGTGTAAAACTTTGCTCTCAGATCAGTAAAATATGTATCACAGCACAGCCCAACAATAGTTAATGCTCAGCTGTGGGGACCATAGGAGCTTTTTGAAGATGGAACCGCACTAGGGTTGAAACTGATGGCTGTGGAGTTAATTGTGTTTTGAGCTTGAATCTCACCTGTGATTAATTTTGTTTTGTTTTGTTTTATGTCCTTTCATGACTTGATTTTTCTCATATGCCAATGTATTTGTAGGTTTACTGGATTTTATTTTTAGGGAGTGGGGTGGTAATATCTTCCCATTTTTTGATTAAGTTGGTTCAGCTATGGTGCTATTCAGTAGGTATCTTCGGTGTCAGGTCCCGTAGCTGAATGCCATTGTTATTATAATTATAATTTGTAATCACATTGTAAGCTTGAATTTGGACTTGTACCTGCATCTTTTGTATTTTGTACATTCAGTTATTTAGATTTTGGGAGTCCTTTTTGGTTTCAGTCATGTATGTCTACTTTGTAGATTAAGTAGACTTCATCAACTATGGTCTGTTTTGGGTTTATAGTTTAATTTAGAATTGTGTTAAATTGATGTTTTGCATTTGACTTCATTTTACATTAGTTTGAAGTAAATTATTTAATTTTTGATTCTGGAATTTTGAACATTTACTGTAATTTGTAATATAACTGCTGTGAAATACTTGAATAAAGATGACAAGAAAAACCTGTCTTTCTTGAGCCTGATGATGATTGCTGTTGGCTGCAGATGCAGCGCCACTGCCGTAGCTCAACTCTTCTGCTGTGCGGTTCGGGCATTTGATGTTTGTTTATCTAGCTGTGTTCGAGGGACGAGGCAAGCATAGGGTCCCCCTACTGCTCTGCCATCTTAACTCCCCTGGTCGGCATGTTGATGTTCGTTAAGCACCCACCAAAATCTGGTTACAGCGTTCGTTTAGATTTTAGTAGCCCTCTGTATTTTTTACCTAAAAGTTTTTCAACATGTTGAGGAAATGGGGTTTTAATTTCAGTGGAAGACTGTCTAAAATGTGTTCTATAAAAGCAAATAAAAGCAAATTACTTCTGATAATTGTTTTTCTATTTGGAAGACTGCTACAGTAATAATCAGGTACTTCGTTAACTTACTTTACAGAGTTTTTCTCTTTGATCAGGTAGTTACCAGCATACTTTGAATAGAACATAGAGTTGAAATATGGAGAAAGATTTCATACCAAAATTTTGAGGGGCTTCTTGCTTCATGGGAGTAGAATGTTCTTGGCTTTAGATTGCCCATGTTTCTGCTGTCTACCTTGAGATACCTTTTCATGTCCTGAGATTAGTATGCTCATCCTACTCAGCAGAAGTTCTTGCGATGCCTGGGTGGCTCAGTCGGTAAGCCTCTGCCTTCAGCTCAGGTCATGATCCCAGGGTCTTGGGATTGAGCCCCGAATTGGGCTCCCTGCTCTACAGGCAGTCTGCTTCTCCCTCTCCCTTTGCCTGCCTCTCTGCCTGCTTGTGCTCTCTCTCTCTTTCTCTCTCTCTGTCAAATAAATAAATAAATAAATAAAATTAAAAAATAGAAGTTCTTAATTTTCATTTAAAAAAAAATCATAGTAAAGAGGAACTGGTTGAATTTGAATAAGACTTTGTTTTTATTGATTTTGAGTATTAATTTTTACTTTAAATTGTCTTTATATCAGAAGACTGGTAATAATAAACCTGGGAAACATTTTTAAAAACATTGTAGTCAAATGTTTTGTTTTTTTTTTTTAAAGATTTTATTTATTTATTTGACAGAGAGAGATCACAAGTAGGCAGAGAGGCAGGCAGAGAGAGAGAGAGAGGAGGAAACAGGCTCCCTGCTGAGCAGAGAACCCGATGCGGGACTCGATCCCAGGACCGTGAGATCATGACCTGAGCCGAAGGCAGCGGCTTAACCCACTGAGCCACCCAGGCGCCCTGTAGTCAAATGTTTATGTAAGTTATTTATAAGCACATTTGAGTCTTTTAAAAAAGATTTTATTTATTTATTTAAGACAGAGAGAGAAAGAGAGAACACAAGCCTGGGTGAGGGGGGTACCGAGGGCAAAACAGACACCCCACTGATCAGAGGGCCTGGTGCAGGCCTCGATCCCAGAACCTTGGGATCATGAACCCAGTCAAAGGCAGGTGCTTAACCCAGCAGCCCCCCAGGCGTACCCTGCATTTGAGCCTTAATGAAGTTTGTGGAGGTCTGGAGAGAAGTTGGGTTTATTTATCCAGTTTTAATTCACATTGGACTCAAAACTAAAGTAAGACACTAATCATTTAAATATCTATTTCATTTATTGCTATTCCCTAACACCTGCATAGTTATCTATTGGCAGTCTTTTTTTTTTTTTTTTAATATTTTATTTATTTATTTTACAGAGATCACAAGTAGGCAGAGAGGCAGGCAGAGAGAGAGAGAGGAGGAAGCAGGCTCCCGCTGAGCAGAGAGCCCGATGTGGGACTCGATCCCAGGACCCTGAGATCATGACCTGAGCTGAAGGCAGAGGCTTTAACCCACTGAGCCACCCAGGTGCCCCTTTTTTTTGTTTTAAGATTTTATTTATATGAGAGGGCAAGAGCCAGAGAACAAGAGCGGATGACAGCACAAGCAGGGTGAAGGGCAGAGGAAGAAGCAGTCTCCCTGCTGAGCAGGAGCGCAAAGCAGGGCTCCATCCCAGGACTCTTGGATCATGACCTGAGCCGAATGCAGATGCTTAACTGACTGAGCCACCAAGGCACCCCTTTTGGCTATCTTTTAGATCTAAGTTCCCTCTCTTACCTGCACAGTCATGTCTCTCTCTCTCTCTCTTTTTCTTTTTTTAAAGATTTTATTTATTTGACAGAGATCACAAGTAGGCAGAGAGGCAGGCAGAGAGAGAGAAGAGGAAGCAGGCTCTCTGCTGAGCAGGCTCTTTGCAGAGAGCCTGATACTGGGCTTGATCCCAGGACCCTGGGATCATGACCTGAGCTGAAGGCAGAGGCTTTAACCCACTGAGCTACCCAGGCGCCCCACAGTCTTGTCTCTTATGTCCTAGGTACTATTGCTAGACACATTATCTTTCAGTAGCTCATAGTTCACTAGGCAAGGCTGGTGGGTATACCAGTAGTGGTGATCAGTGGGATAAGGGTTATAACAGAAGGAACATGGTGGTGTTCAGAGTTATAAGAAGGGGACCAATTAATTTTGTTTAGGAGTGGGGAAAATGAAACTCTTCCCAGAGAGAGTTGCCATTTTATTTGTCCTTTGTTCCTCTCTGGCTCTTCTAGAGTGTAGCCCCACTTTACCAAAACCTTTTCTTAGTTTTCTTGGAACCCTTCATATTACATCATATCATCGCTTTATTCATACCACTCACCATGGAATATCTTCATTTTCAACTACTGAAATCTTGCTTATATTTCAGGGCTGGGCTTAGATTCTCCACCAATACATCTCCCCTACTGTATCTATCTTTCTCAGAAGTTGGCTGTATTTTGTAGTGCATCGCATAGTGAATTACTAATGTTAGGCAAAACAGTAATGTATTCATGTGGGAAAGGAAGTATCATATTTTTTTCTGCATTCTCTGTAGGAATTGAAAACAATGCTGGGTTTGGAATGCCTGGGTGGCTCAGTGGGTTAAGCCTCTGCCTTCAGCTAAGGTCATGGCCTCAGGGTCGGTCTCAGGGTCCTGGGATCGAGTCCCACGTTGGGCTCTCTGCTTGGCAGGGAGCCTGCCTCCCCCTCTCTCTGCCTGCTTCTCTGTCTACTTGTGATCTCTCTCTTAAATAAATAAAATCTTTAAAACAAAACAAAAGCAATGCTGGATAGTAGATGCTTATTTCTTTTGGTTTAATTGACATAGCTGAAATTTACTGAAATCATCCTTTCATTGATTCAGCAGGTTTATAGTGGGTATCTACAGTGTGCCAAGCACTGTTGCAGGTGCTGGAAATAAAGCAGGAAACAAAGCAGAAAAGGTCCCTGTTTTCATGGAGCTTATTACTTAAATTCTTTTAGCTATAGTTGCAAGATTTCTGTCATGGTTGGTCAGGTTCAAGTTATTTTTAAAGAAATGTTCTTCTGTCTATAAACCTTGAATGAAGAGGGTTTTTATTAAAATTTTGCCAAGAACTATTCCTTTTCTTCTATTTCCCGTCTTAGTGAATAGAACCATATCCATCAAAGTTCCAAAACCTGTCATCCTAAATTTTATCTTCTTTATGGTGCATCTCATTCTAATCATGCAGCCTGTTCTGTTGATTTTTATCCCGCTAAAATGTCTCCTGTCCGTCACACGTTCTTCATCATACTGCAGCTGACTTAATCTGGGCAGGAATCCTTTTGTCGGAACTACTGCAGTAGTCACCAGTTTGAGAGAATGTAAAGTTGGGCAAAGACATAGTATCTGTTTTCAAAATTTTAAAATATATTTTATTTTTATATTTATATATATTTTATATATTTTGTTATATTTTATATATATTGTACATATTTATATATAAAAATTTTATGTGTAAGAATTTTATAATTTAACATCCTTACATCAGGCACTAGGGACTGTCCTGAGTGCTTTACAAATACAAATACACACTTAATCCTTTGAGAACCTTATGAGCTATGTGTTATTATTATCCCCATCTTACAGGCAGGTAGACAGGGGCATAAAGTAGTTTGTCTGAGGTCACACAGCCGGGATCCAAATGCAGTCAGTCGGGCTCCAGAGTGGATACTCTTAATTGCTGTGCCTCATCGCTTCTTGTTGGGGTAGAGAAACATGCAAACGTATTTCAGCGTACTGTGTATGGCACGTGTTAACGACTGAGTTAGCCATAAGGTCCAGTGGGTGTACAGAGGCGGAGCACGTAGCCCACCCTCATCAAAGCCTTCCTAAAAAAAAAAAATTGACACCTGAGCTGGGGCATCAAGATGGGAAGGTTTTCCAGGCAGAAGGAACGACAGAAGCATATACTGAAGAGTAAAATAGCGTGACAGCTGCAGGGGAGAGTACAAGCAGTTCCTAATCACCAAAGGTCAACATTTATTTAACACATTTATTTGAGCAACGCCACTTGCCAAGCACAGTTCTTGGTATGAGAGTTAAAGCTGAAGCCAGGACAGCAAGGTCCTGGTTCTCTTGGAGAACAGTGTAGTGGGCAAAGGGCAAACAAGATGTTCTCTAATGCTTGTGGGATCATACGGTAGTAGTAATCGCAGCAGCAAACATCTGAGTGATCGGTACCGTTTCAAGGATTAACCATTCATTATCATAGCATCTGTGAGCTAAGGCCTGTGGTTGATTCCACGTAACAGAAGGGGATACTGAAATACAGAATTGGTTGAGCCATTACCTGATGACTTACCCGAGGACACTACACAGCTAATGAATTAGCTGGGATTCCTACTTCTGTGGTTTCAGAGCTTGGATTCTTAACTGGTCTATCATTGAGGTGAATGATAAATGCACTTGCTCTTACTCAGGTTTTTTAAACTGTAGAGTCCTGCAGAGACTGGTACAACATGCATGTTCCCATCGTCCAGAGTTAAATGTTAACAGCTTATCACAATTGTTGTAGTTCTTATTTATGTAATTTAAAAATTTTTTATTTAAAAAAAATTTTTTTTTAAAGATTTTACTTACTCATTTGAGGGAGAGAGAGCACAAGCAGTTTTGGGGGGAGAGGAAGTGTCCCCACTGAACAGGGAGCCCGCCACCGTGAGGCTTGATCCCAGGACCCCCGGGATCCTGACCGGAGCCAAAGGCAGAAACTTAACTGAGCCACCCAGGCACCCCTATAGTTCTCTTTTTTAAGAACAAAATTCTAGATAAATTGATGTCCCTTTCCTACCGCTGTCTAGTCACATTCTTTTTCTTCCTCAGAGGGAGCCATTCTGATGACTTTGATGAACATCTTCCCTGTCTGTTTTTAACTCATTATTTGAGAAGGTAATTCTTTGAGAAGGGTGCTGAAGCCAGAGTGAGTCTGAATCCTAGTTGGTCTCTTCCCAGCTGTGTGACAGGAAGCAAGTGACTTCACCTCCCTGTACATCAGTGTTTATCTGTAGGGAGGGGATCATGATAGCCCCAGGCCTGTGGTAGGTATTGTGAGGGTTATGCATTTGGATCAACAAACACATTATAATGACCTTAGAACAGTCCCAGGCACATGACCTGTTTAATATGTTTTAATCATTACTACTATAATTATTACTGTTTGTGTCCATCAAAATGGTTTGGGTTTTTTTTTTTAATGTACATAAATGGAATTATTTTACATCTTTAAAATTTTTAATTTGAAATTCATGAATGTGGTTTAAAGAATTATAAGGCTTGTTACAAAAATTAGTTATCTCCTGATTCCTCCTCCCTCCCTTTCTCCCAGCAAAAAAAGGAATATTCTCCCCAGAGTCAGTTGTTTTCAACATCCTTAACTAATTATTTAAGGATGCATCTCTGTATTTCTAAATAGTGTTCTTATGTGACTACTTTATTCTTTCCAATTTTTGCCTATATCTCGATTTCCCCCCACGGAAGAGAATAGTCACAGCTGTCCCCCGTGCACCTCCACATTTCTGTTTTCTCATCTTCCCAGTTAGTTTTCACTGTTGTTACATCATTATCCAGTCTTTTTTTTTTTTTTTTTAAAGATTTTATTTATTTATTTGTCATAGAGAGAGAAGCGAGAGCAAGCACAGACAGAGTGGCAGGCAGAGGCAGAGGGAGAAGCAGGCTCCCCGCCAAGCAAGGAGCCCGATGTGGGACTCGATCCCAGGACGCTGGGATCATGACCTGAGCCGAAGGCAGCCGCTTAACCAACTGAGCCACCCAGGCGTCCCACATTATCCAGTCTTTACATGACTGTGACTACGTAAAAACTCTTGATAGCTGAGATATTTAGGATGCTATGGTTCGTTTCCTGTACACTTTTTTGTTAATAATAGTCTTTGCTATTATTTGCCTAGTTTTCTATTAACAACTAGTTTGCCCCTAAGTGTATCCCCAGCAATCCAGCTCTTATCTTCAGACATACAGGCATTCTAGCATTTCATCATCTTGAGAAAGTTTCTTCTGGAACATTCTAACCTTTCTCATTGGTGTGTTGAAGGTCTTATGTAACTATCTTTCTGGGTTCTCCCTTCACTACACTCCTTCACCTTTCTCTACTGACATTTGTATCCTGTGCTGGTGCTAAGTGGTCTAGTGCTACTCTGATTCCTTTTTTTTTTTTTTTTTTTAAGACGTATTTATTGATTTTAGAAAGCACAAGCAGGGGAGAGGGGGAGGGAGAGAGAACCTGAAACAGATCCCCTCACTGAGCATGGGGCCCCCTCCAACCCCAAGATCATGACCTGAGTCAAAACCAAGAGCTGTACACTCAACTGACTAAGCCACCCAGACTCTCCTATTCTGATTCTTGATGTGTTCTCTTGATTTTGTTTTCCTTTCTTAAAGCTTTGAGAATCTTCATTTTTACCCTGATGTTCTAGAATGTCCCAGAAATGTCTGGATGGGTGTCTTGTGCTAGTGGGCCTCGCTGCTCTAAAAAATTCATGTCCTTCAGTTCTGAGAAATTTTCTGGAGTTATTTCTTTATGATTTGTTCACCTAGTTTTGTTGTTGTTGTTGTATTGTTACTGTTCTGATTCTTCATTTCTAGAATCACAGTTCTTTAGATACTGACCTTCCTAGACCATTCTCTAAATTCTATTTCCTTCCCAGTTTTAATTGCGTATTTAATTTTTTCAGAGCTATTGTTTTCTTGATTTTTTAAAAAGATTTTATTTATTTATTTGACAGAGACACGGTGAGAGAGGGAACACAAGTGAGTGGGAGAGGGAGAAACAGGCTCCCCACTGAGCAGGGAGCCCAATGCAGGGCTTGATTCCAGGGAGCCTGGGGTCATGACTGGAGCCAAAGGATGTAAAGTCGGTTAGTCTCTCTTGAGGATATTAATAATTACTCTTTCTTCCTTGGTTTTTCTTCTTCCTGCAGAGACACTTTTCCCTCCAAGTTGCTTTTCCTATTTATTTTGGCTCCTGTTTAATATTGTAGCTTTTTCGTAAATGCTCAGTAATTCTTTGCTATCTGCTCATATTGAAGAGTGGAGGACTAAAAAGCTACTTTCATAGCATTGTGTAAGAATATCCAGATGGGAGAGTAGCAGAGCCTTCTCTGGAAGATACCATGAGCCCACCATGGACAAAAGCTAAAGATAGTCATACTGGGGATTCCCTGAAGAGGTTATGCAGCCAGATCACCTGACAAAGTTGTATAGATTGGAAATGATGAATACAAAGTCAAATAAATATTGGCTACCTCAGTATCATCCTCTGTTCTTTTAAGAACTGACCCTGAAATTTTGCAGTTTGCTTGGTTATCCCAGTTGAAGTTTCTTAGTGGGAATGCCTTTGTTTTTAGATTATTTTTAAGAATCAAGTTTGAGATTTTTGAAACACACACACCCCCCCCCCCACACACACACGTACTCCTTTAGTTTGCTCAGCTTTGCCTTCTTAATCTCATTTTCCTTTTATTAGGCCAATATATTAGGTTCAAGAACTCAAAAGGAATGACAGTGTTCTTTGGAAGATTTTGCACTGATGGCTTTTACCCTTTTAGGAGCGACAGTTGTCTTTAGAGCACTTGGAGGTGATGGAGTCAGGTTTTCTTTTCACTTTGACTTCTATTAATGCCACCTATTTTCCCGACAACCCCTCTTGTTCCAGAAACAGAAGTGATTGGTCTATGTAAGATCACTTCGATTAATGGACCTACTATTAATGGTTCATATGGCAGATCTGAAAGACCGCATACCAAAAGACTGAAGACTCTGCTCTTCTTACGATAATTTCTATTTCTTTCTGGAATTCTGGGTATCTAGAATTTTTTCAGGTTAGTGTTTTAATTATCAGAAGAAGGATAGCTTCAGGGAAAGAAGTCCTAGACTAGCTAATCCTTTTGTACTTGTCCCTGATGACCTTCAAGCCAAGAAAGATGAAGGAAGACTGGACTGGAGATAAAAAAGGTGAGTAAAGCAGAAAAAAGTTTTGTGTTATTCTTATATATGTAAAGTAATGTGTTCTGTAAGTTAACAAAAAGTTATCTTGGCCTTTTCCCTACTGCTCATCCTACTGGAGATACGGACGTTAGGAGTGTGGGTGTCCATGGCAATATTAAAAAAAATAATTATAAAAGTAAGCTCTAGGCCCAGTGTGGGGCTCATTGACCCAGGGATTAAGAGTCCCATACTCTACCAAGGGAGTCAGCCAGGCCCCCCCATGGCAACAGTTTTTTTAAATTAACATTTATTAGAGAGTGCACGACGGGGAGGGGCAGAGGGAGAGGGAGAGAATCCCAAGCAGACCCCATGCTAAGTGCTGAGCCTCACTCCAAGATCACGACCTGAGCTGAAACTGAGTCCATCACTCAACTGACTGTACTACCCAGGTGTCCGGACAGCATTGTTTTTTAATGTCAACAGCTGCATTGTAGGGTAATTGCTAATAAGTTGCAATATTGCTAATAAGTAATGTGATTGCTAATAAGTCCAACATTTTAATGAGTTGTAATGGTTTTGGGAGGTTTGGGTCAAAAAGTTGTTTTGAGGGCTGAGTAGACTGGAACTAAAGATTTATTATATGAGAAAGTATGATGGAAGATAAAGCTGTGTAGGTAGTTTGGGGTCTTGTTGTGGAGGACCAGGCCAAAAAATGTATTTGTACTTTATCATGTGGCAGTCCTGGAATGTTTTTGAACAGCACCAGGACATGATGAAAATGAAATTTTGGAAGTATTGATTTGCCAGGAATATGGAAAATAACTACTTCCTTTCAACAAGGTGTATTGACTACCTACCATTTGCTGTAGGTCTGTGCCAGGCACTGAAGTTACAAAGATAAGTAAAATAGTCCCTGCCTTTGGAAATAACTACTCAGTAGAAGAAGATATATTAAGAGATTTTTTTTTTTTTTTAATTTAAGTAAGTGCAATGATAATGGTGTAGCAGAGGTGCTATCAGAGGAAGGAACTTAACCCACCTAGGAATTCGTGAGAGGGTTTTCTGGTGGATGTGATAACAGCTTCTCAAAAAATGAAGGAATGTAGTAAAAAAACTGGGGAAGAACATTCCAGGCAGAGGGAACAGTATAACAAAGGCATAGAAACAGAAGTAAACATGTTTCCTTCTTTTCTCTTTCTTTCTTTCGATTTTATTTATTTGACGAGAGAGAGAAAGAGAGTGAGCAGCAGGCAGAGGGAGAGGGAGAAGCAGGTTGTCCAAGTCTGATGCAGGGCTTGATTCCATGACCCTGGGACCATGACCTGAGCCCAAGACAGATGCCGAATTACTGAGCCACCCTGGCACTCAAATATATTAATTTCATACAACCATGGGCACTTCCGGTTTGCTGTATTCTGAAGCTAAGTGAAGAGAAGAGTAGTGTTTGAAGTTAGCAAGGACTTGGCATGCCTTTCTTGCATTCAAGGTGAGAGGTGCTGCGGCCTGAATAAGAGAAGTTGTGGTAAGGAGGGTTCCTTCTAGAAAATGTAGGGGTAAAATCACTAGAACTAAGTGATTGGATTTCAGGGTCAAGGATAAAGGAAGAGCCTCGGATTGCTCTTAGATTTCTGCCTGGGTAATCAGGAAGATTAGTAGCACCATTAACTGAGACTAGATGAGAGAGTAGCAGATCCAGAGTGAATGCAGTATGGGAGATGTTGACATCCAGGCCCAGCAGAGATTTATTTAAATATATCCGAAGCATGGGAGACTTCAGAGCTAGGGACTCTCAGGGGTTAGCTGCTGTAGGTGCATCCGAAGCATGGGAGACTTCAGAGCTAGGGACTCTCAGGGGTTAGCTACTGTAGGTGCATTGCAACCACAAATGTACATCAGATGTAGGTGGTTCTTCGAAGCAGAAAGAAAACGGTACACAGAGGAGCGGTAATGTTTGAGCAGAGGTAGAGGATGAAGACATGTACAAAGGAGACTGATCGTGATTTCTCCGAAGCAGAACAGCCAAGGGCTATATCACAGAACTCAAGGAAGAGAGAGTTTATGTTTGAAATGAGCTCAATATCAAATGTTCCAGTGGAGGCTAATTAAATAGGTACTAACACCTCGCCAGTAGATACGACAATTTGGTGATCTTTGTTGTTCTTGGGGAAAAAGGGAAGGAGTGAGAGCGTCACCAGAGAGGTGCGCAGGGGTGAGAAAAGGATTCTGGTAAAAGTGGGAAAATGACTGAGCATGTTTATATAGTGAAGGTGTTGATAGCAGCTAACACTTACTGAAAATAGACTGAATTCCAGACCTCCCTCTAAGGGCTTTCCATGGGTTAACTCATTTACTCCTCACAGCAGCCCTATGAAAGAGACCCTGTTCTCCTCATTTTACTTGAGGAGAGTTTACCACAGAGAGATTGTTACATGGTTGACAACTGGTCAAAGAGCAGAATGAGAATTTGAACGTGAGGGTTCTGACAAAACAGTCCGTTATTTGCCACTGTCCTATCCCGCCTCCGCAGAACCACGGAGCTTGTTGATCGAGGGGAGGCCACTGATCCTTAATGGATCAAGATTGGGGAAGACTGGAGGGGATCAAGTCAGGAACCTAGGGGGGAGTTTTGGTCTGAAACAAGAGGAAGGATATTTTATTCTTGAACACCAGAAACTAGGGCTCCAGGTGGAGGTGGTGAGATTGTGGGTGGGAGGGGGGAATTGGGACGTTTAGGAATTGAATCACATCACACTTTTCCCATCAAATACATATTTATTATTAATTTTATACTTTTTAAATTGTTAAACATAACACAGATAAGGAAAACTGCTGAAAACAAATGTATAGCTTATCATGAACTCCTAGAAGATGTAACAACCACTGGGTGAAAGAAATTGTCAGCCAGTCCAGCAACTCTCTTTGTGCTTCATTCCGATTAAAACCCTCTTTTTCTCCCCGAGTATTACCACTATCTTAACATTTATGGTAATGATGTTTTTGTTTTTCTTAGAGTTTTAGCGGCTGTGAGCATGTCTAAATCCTGCGTTTACGTTTTTCCTTCCTTTTTGCTCCTTTGTCCTTTAAATCTCAACCTACAGATGGCTCCTCAGTCTCCCTTTTTCCTTGCCATTGAATTTGATGAAGAAACCAGGTGTTGACCCGTTGAATTTCCGACAGTCTGGATTTTGCTGATTGAATACCTATGGTGAGGTTAACACGTTCATTTGTCTTTTGTATTTCCTATAAACTGGTACTTGGATCTGGAGTTGTGCTAGTATGGTAGCAACTGGCCACATGTGTCTGTTGAACACTTGAAGTGTAGCTAGTCCAAATTGAGAGATGCTACAAGTATAAAATGCACATTTACTTGAAAGATTTATTATAAAAATAATATGAAATGTCAGTAATTTTATATTGACTGTATATTGAAATGATACTTTGGATATATTGGGTTAAATTTATTAAAACATAATTTCCACCTAATTCATTTTACTCTTTGTAATGCGGTTACTAGAAAACTTAAATACATCTGTGCCTTGTATTATGTTTCTGTTGGGCAGCGCTGATCTACAGGCTTAATCAGATTAGGGTTTTATTTTATTATTTTTTGCAAGACTACTTCATAAATAAGAGTGTGTTCTTTTGTTAGGAGGCACATAGTGTCTGGTTCTTCTTGTGATGTTAGCAGTGATTGATACTAAATGCTGAGATATCTTAATTCATTAGAGTGTGCCAAACTGAGAGTTCTAAGGAAATCACTCCTTGACTCATTTATTATTGCCTTGTCTGTTATCTGGTTATCCAGGGAGGATTAATGCTTGATTCTTTATCTTTATTAACCAGTTTTAAAAATGAATGATCTTCCTATTCAAAAGTGATAAATTACTTTTCTTTGTGTCATTAGGAATTCCTAGCTTTAAACACATTTGATGTTGTTTAGTGCATTGCATTATTATGTTTATTGCTGCTCACATATTCCCATCTCTGGCCTGTGGGAATCTTTTCAAGTTGGTTCCTGAATCCTTTTGACACAACTCTACTAGTCTTTGTTTGCTTTTAAACTCTGCTTTGTCTGCAGTGGTATCCCTTTTTTTGTACTTGAAATTGACAATTTATGTCTTTTTTTTACCCCCTTGGTCAGTCTATTTTTACTCTTTTCAAAAAACTGGTTTTGGGTTTTATGGACTTTTTCTTTTTCTTTTTTTTTTTTCATTTTCTCTTTCAGTTTTCTGATTTCTCAAGTTAATCTCCTTCCTTCTGTTTGTTTTATGCTTAGTTTCTTAAATGGGAAGTTAGATTATTAGTTTGAGATTTTTTAAAAGATTTTATTTATTTATTTGAGAAGGAGAGAATGAGAGAGAGCACAAGAGGGGGAAAGTCAGAGAGAGAAGCAGACTCTCTGCTAAGCAGGGAGCTTGATGCGGGACTCGATTCTGGGACTCCTACTTCTGACCTGAGCAGAAGTCAGTTCCTTAACCAACTGAGCCACCCAGGTGCCTTCTTTTTTAATATAAAGATTTACTGTTAAAATTTATAAGCAATGTTTTAATGGCATCCCACACATGTTGATATGTTGTATTTTCTTTTTCATTCATTTAAAAATATTTTCTACTTTACATTGAAACTTCCTCTTTGACTCCGGGGGTTATTTAAATGTATATTGTTTGATTTTCAAATATTTGGCATTTCCCAGATTTTGTGTTCATTTCTCATTTAATTCTGTTGTGGTCAAAGAACGTACTCTGTATGATTTTAATTCTTTTAAATCGATTCTGGTTTGTTTTGTTACCTAGCATATGATCTAACTTGGTTACCTTTTTTCTAAAGCTCCACATTTCTCTCTCTCTCTCTCTCTCTCTCCACCCAGCGTGGGGATTGAACTCACAATCCCAAGATCAAGAGTTGCATGCTTTACCTACCGAGCTACTCAGGTGCCTCTTAGTTTTAATGTTTTATATTGACCTGGAAAAAAAAAATGTATTCTGTTGTTGAGTGGAGGGTTCTACAATGTCAGTTAGATCACACTCTGCTTGTCTTGTTCAAGTCTCTGTATCCTTGCTGATGTTCTGTCTACTTATCTCAGTTACTGAGAGAGGAGTTTTGAACTCTCCAACCATAACTGTGGATTCGTCTCTTTTCCCTTTTAGTTCTGTCAGTTTTTGTGTCCTGTATCAATGCTTTTTTGTTAGTTGCATACATGTTTGGGATTTATTATGTCTTCTTGATGGATTGAACCTTTTATAATTATATAATATTCTTCCTTGACCCTGCTAATTGTCCTTGTTCATGGTCTTTGTCAATATAGCTACTTCAGTTTTTTTTTCTTTTACATTAGTGTTTGTATGGTATGTCTTTTTCCATCACTTTACTTTCTTTTGCCCTAGCCTTTCATCTTTCCACGCCTAGAACTTTCTTCTCCAACAAGAAATAGGCTCCCATTATGTTGAATATATTTCTTTTCTAAATCCTTGATTACATAAAAAGTAGTTAAATAAGGGTTAACTCCTACCACTGGGTGGGGGGAATCCAATGAAATAGAGTTCAGATTATGTTTATAGTGCTTTTTGTCTTTAGTCTGAGGGCATATAGTCTAAATACTGTGTTCAGAAGTTACTTGGGTTAACCTCCTCTTCCTCTACCCTCATCTGTTCTCATTGTTACTCTTTGAACTAAAATATAGATTCTTTTGTTTTTTTTTGTTTGGGTTCAGTTTTAAGGTCCCTCCCATCCTTATTTGTTTTAGTGTGTAAAACAGTAACATATATGTAAAAGTCATAACTGTTCAAAACTAGTTAGACCTGAGAAGTGCCATTGCCCCCATCCCTTCCACCACGGAACTGACCAATCCCCTTAGTTTCTTTTTATCTGTGTGGTGTTTCTTTGGCTAAAATAAATATTTACGTACATTTTCTTATTCCTCCCCCATTCCTACACCAAAGGGAGTTATTATAATACTCCTTTGCACATGTTTAAAAAAAATTTTTTTTTTAAAAATTAAAAAAAAAACTTTTTTGTTGTTGTTTAAGTTTTAGGTTTGCAGAAAAACTGAGCGTAAAGGACAGAGTTCCCTTATATCTCCTTACCTAGCCCCTCCCCCACCCGCTAACAAGTTTCCCTTATTATTAACATCTTACATTACTGTGGTACATTTTTTACATTTATGAGCAAATGTTGATATGTTATTATTTTCGTTATTGTTCTTATTATCATTATTTATTAAGTAGGCTCTATATCCAGCATGGAGCCCAACATAGGGCTTGAACTCAAGACCCTGAGATCAAGACCTGAGCCAGGATCAAGAGTTGAATGTTTAACCGTCGGAGCCACCCAGACACCCGTTGATGCATATTGTTAACTAAAGTCCATAGTTTACATTAGGACTCATCTTTGTTTCATACATTCTGTGCATAGGCTTTGACAGTTGTATGACATACGTTCATCATTGCAGTTATCATTGAGAATCATTTCACTGCCTTGAAAACCTCTCACACTTTACCTGTTCACTCCTTGCCCGCTTCCCTGGCAACCACCGACCTTTTTACCGTATGCATAGTTTTTCCTTTTCTGGAATGTCATGGAGTGAAAATCATGTTTTATGTCACCCTCTCAGATTGCCTTCTTTCACTCAGCAATATGCATTTAAAGTTCTCTCATGTCTTTTCGTGGCTTGATAGCTTTTTTTTTTTTTTTTTAACACAACAACATTTCATTGTATAGATGTGTTACAGTCTGTTACCCATTCGCCTATTAAAGGACATCTTGGTGGCTTCCAAGTTTTGGCAGTTTTGAATAAAGCTGCTATAAATATTCATGTGCAGGTTTTTTTGTGAACATAAGTTGGCAACTCATGGGGTAAATACCAAATATCATGATTGCTGGATTATATGGAAAGAGTATGTTTAGTTTTGTAACAAACTGCCAAACTGTCCTCCAAAATGGCTGTAGTATTTTACATTCACACCAGCAACAAATGAGAGTGAGTATCTGATGTTCCATGTCCTCCCCAGAATTTGATATTATCAGTGTTTAGGATTTTGGCCTAATAGGTGTGTAGTATATCTTGTTGTTTTTATTTATTTTTTATTTATTTTTGAGGGAGAGAGAGAAAGCATAGTTGGTACGGGGGATGGGATTGAGGAGGGACAGAGGGAGAGGGAGAGAAGAATCCTAAGCAGGCTGATGTGGTGTTTGATCTAAGACCCTGAGATCATGACCTGAGCTGAAATTAAGAGTTGGAAGCTTAACCAGCTGAGCCACACAGGTTTTAATTTGCAGTTCCCTAGTGGTGTGGTATTGAGCATCTTTTCATATTTATAAATCATATAAATCTTTCATATTAATCATCTTTATATGGGAAGATATGGGTTTAAATCTTTTGTCTATTTTAAATTGAGTTGTATTGTTGAGTTTTTAAAATTTTAATGAGTTTAGTTATTTGAGAGAGAGAGAGAGCATGAATGGTGGGGAGACGGCAGAGGGAGAGGGAGAAGCAGACTCCGTGCTGAGCAGGGAGCGCCGGTGTGGGTTAAGCAGACATTTACCCGACTGAGCCACCCAGGCTCCCCGAGTTTTTGTTTTTGTTTTTTTAAGATCTTGTTTTTAAATCATCTCTACGCCCAACATGGGGCTCAGATTTATAATCCCAAGATCAAGAGTGGCATGCTCTTACTACCTGAACCAGCTGAGCCTGTATTGTTGAGTTTTAAGAGTTCTTTGCATAATTTGAATAACAGTCCTTTATCAAAAACAAAGCAAAACAAAACAACAACAACAACAACAACAAAAACCCAGTCCTTTATCAGAGGTGTATTTTGCAAATATTTCATCCCGGGTCTGTGGCTTATTTTTTCATTTCTTACTGTGTCTCTATCACTTTGCTTAAAATTTCTCTATATTACTATATTTCAAGTAGGTTTCTTTTAGAAAGAAAGCTGTATCTTTTTAGTTCTTTTTGAAAAACTCACAATATCTGTTTTTAGGTTGGGATATTTAGATTATTTACATTTAATGTAATTTTTTAAAATTATGGTAAAATACCCATAAAACTTATCCTAATCATTTGAGGTTAGTAGTTTAGTACATTCATGTTGTTGTGAACTATCACTACTCTCCATCTCCAAAACTCTTTTTGTTTTTAAAGGTTTTATTTATTTTAGGGGAGAGAGAGAGAGCGCACAAGCAAGCATGAATGGGGGAGGAGCAAAAGGAGGAGAGACTCTCAAGCAGACTCCCACTGAGCGTGGAGCCTATTTGGGTCTTGACATCATGACCTTGAGATCATGACCTGTGGTGAAACCAAGAGTCAGACGCTTAACTGACTAAGCCACCCAGGTGCCCCTCCAAAATTCTATCTTGGAAAACTGAAACTCTACTTATTAAGGAACAATTCCTCATTTCCCTCCTCCCCATGGCCTTTGGCAACCGCTGTTCAACTTTCTGTCTCTGAATCTGACTGCTCTAGGCACCCCATGTAAGTGGAATCATACCGTATTTGTCCTGTGTGACTGATTTATTTCCCTAGCCAGAATTTCCTTTCTTTCCAAGGTTGAATACTATTCTGTTGTATGTATGTATCACATTAAAAAAATACATTTATCCTTTAATGGGCACTTGGGTTGCTTCCACATCCGGCTGCTGTGACTCATGCTGTGAATGTGGTGTACAAATATCCTTTGAGTCCTTGCTCCAGTTCTTTTGGGTGTAGGACCAGAAGTGGAATTGCTGGGCCATGTAGTAATTCTGTTTCAGTTTTTTGAAGAACCGCCATGCTGTTTTCATTTTACATCCCCACCAACAGTGTGCAAAGATTCTAATTCCTTCCCATTCTCCTCAACACTTGTTTTCTGCATTTTCGATAGCAGCCCTGCTAATGGTTGTGAGGTGGCTTACATTTAATGTAATTCGTGATGTGTTTGGATTTAACTCTGTCATTTTATTTGATTTTTTCTGTTTGCCTCTTTTTTATTCCACTATTTCCCCTTTCTTGGAGTCCTTTGAATGATTTAAATATGGTTTTGTGTATCATTTTAAGGTATCTGTTGGTAAAGGACTTTGCAGATATGATTAAGGATTATGAGACGGGGCAGTTATTCTGGATTATCTGATTACCCAGTGTCATCACACGGGTACTTACAGGAGGGAGGCAGGACAGTCAGAGTCAGGAAGAGGAAAGGTGATGACACAAGCAGAGGTTGGAGTGACGTGTTCTGAAGATGGTGGAAGGGGCCACGAACTAAGGAATATAGGCAGCCTCTAGAAGCTGAAGTAGGCAACGGAAAAGGTTCTTTCCTCGAGCTCCAGGAAGGAACACAGGTCTGTTGACACCTTGATTTTAGCTCATGAAGGCCCATTTAAAAAAAAAAAAAAGATTTTATTTATTTATTTGACAGAGAGAGATCACAAGTAGGCAGAGGAGCAGGCAGAGAGAGAGAGAGGGAAGCAGGCTTCCTGCTGAGCAGAGAGCCCGATGCAGGACTCGATCCCAGGACTCCGGGATCATGACCTGAGCCAAAGGCAGAGGTTTAACCCACTGAGCCACCCAGGTGCCCCTGAAAGCTATTTTTGACTTCTGACCTCCAGAATCATAGGTAGTACTTTTGAGTTATCCTAATCCACTAAGTTTACAGTAATTTTTTACGGCAACAATAGGAAAATGATCCAGCTCCACAGGGCACCACCCAGGGAGAGGCCAGGCTGGGATTTCATACTCTCTGCTCTGTTGATTTGGGTCTGTTCTATGCATGTGCCGCTCGGGATTTCATACAATTTAAAGGGCCTCATTCTCCCACACTGCTGGGTTCCCAAGAGCCCCCTTTCCTGGTGGTCTGGCTGGAAAGAGAGGTGGTCTGGCTAAAGGGACATGCCCATTATCATTGTCATAGCTGCCACGGGTTTAGATCTGGAGAGTCTGGAAAGAGAGTTTTTTCTTCTGAGATTCTGGTTGCCCTGGAGTGTGATCTGGGACATGGAGGAGATTAAAGGCCACCCCGGAATTCACCGCTGTGTGGGTCATTGTGTGAGTGCTGTGTTTCCTGCCCAGTTCACGTGCTTTATGTATTTTTCAGAGTCCTGAGGTAATTGCTTATGTCTTTTGTCCAGGACTTCTGGTTGTAATCAGTGGGAGAGAGAGAGTAGAGTGTGCCTACCGAATCTTAACCAGAACCGGAAATTCTTTCATTGGTTACTTCAAGAAATTTCCTGCCTTTTTGTCCTCCTGTTTGTCATAAGCCATTACCTAATGTTTTTTAACTTTTATGTTCCTTCCACTTTAGTGTACATTTCTAATGTGATTTTTTTCCTAATTCTAATCTTCTCTGTATCATTCCAATTTTAGTACAGACGCTGCTGAAGCAAGCACTCTAATTCTTCCTGAGTTATTTCATAGCCTTTGTGAGTTTTTCTAATTCTGGTTTATAGGGTTCTTTCATTCTTCCATTATTGTTTTGTGTCCTTCAGCTTGTTTTGAAATAGTAGGTCAGAATTTTCATGTATTTTGTATTTTCTTTTATTGCCTATGGGGGTAGCTTCCTCCTTTTACAGTTTTTTCTTATAATACACTTATATGGGATTTTTCCCTCAGTTTTTCACTTTTATATGAAATTTTCTTGAACTTTTAGAAGGAAGCCTGAATTTCACAGTGCTAGAGCTCTCTCTTCTGTTATTTTTCTGAAAAGTTTAAATACAGGACTGCTTAAATTTCTGAAATCTCTTGATTTTGTTCCCCTACCCTGCTTTTATCTGGGTCTCTCCTTTATCCCTGTGAGGTTCAGTTGAGACTGTCCCTAGTAGCTTTGTCGTATGGGGTGTGGTCCTGAAAGGGGGCTTTGGCATATTGGTTTTGAGGATTCATGAGGCTTATGTTTACAACGGAAGCCTTGCCCTCCCCTGAGGACTGGAGTTCACAAGGCTTCTCAGCTCAGGTGCCCTCAGCTCTGCCCCCAGCTCTCCAGTGAGTGTCTGTGGCTGTTCTTAATTCCATTAGATGCCCACAGCCCACTTCCTCACATATGGACAGTGGTCTCATGGGTATTAGTGGTTTGGTCCTACCCACTTGGGATTGGGAGTTCTGGACATTGCTTGTCACTTATTTTGTTTTAGATGTTATCCATGAGTCTGTGAATTTTTTCACCATGGACTCTCTGTTTTTAATGGCTCTTCAGAAAGATTAAAAAAAAAAAAACAAAAAACAAAAAACCAAGAACAAACTATACAGCCATTACCACCACCCTCCACCTCCGTGGTTTTTATGCAGAGAGATGCTCCAGTGCTAAGAGTGAGGGGTTCTAAGTAGGAAACATAAGGTGGAGAGGTGAAGGTTTGTAGTGGTCACTGATGGAAGTAGGCAGCTCTTCAGGAATGTTGAGAATAAGTGAGCTCACAGGTGAGGGCGGGGACCACGTATGGTCACGGCACCAGCCTGTGTGAATGTGCGTTTCTTCCCCCTTGTAGCTGTCACCCCAGATGAAGCCTCAGAGGAGGCTGATAGCTGGGTTAGGATTACAATTAGGATTGTAATTTTGCCTTGCTGGTCTCATTGAAGGACTCCAGTATTAGGTGGTTGAGATATCTTTGGTGGGAGGAATTCCATTCCTGGGTATGTGTGGATGTGAAACCAGGGTAGCCAGGGTAGGGCTGCTAACTTGGGAGACTATGAAAGGATCTAAGAGCTGAAAATCTGTAGGGAAACTAGAGCAAATACAAAAGGGGAACCATGTGAATGTGCTCGATGGAGACCGTTGTCAGAGCCAGAGTTGATGTCTTAGGGAAAACAGATACAGGTTAAAAAAAGAAGAGTTTAGTATCAGGTGGAATTTCATGTATTTGATCACTGTAAGTTACCGAATGCTCTGGAATTTCCAATTTCTCAACAAATGGTGAATCAGTAGGCATTATTACCTAATTACGTAAAATTGTCACAGGAGCTGGAGAGCCACAAGAAAACTTAAGAAAACTTTAGAACTCTTAATAAAAAACACATGAGTAGTCTGAGCCATGTGGCTGTGGCTATCTACGCAGAGCACAGAGCTTTTCTGGTGTTCTCATTATGGCAACAAAGCAAAATTAATTTTGGTATGATATGAGATAGCATTATTTCTAAACATTGCATATAGTTACTTTGCTTATAACATAAAATTCCTTGGGAAAGTGTTAGAAATTAGTTACAAATTTCTATTTTACCATTTTAATGAGTGCAAAGTATTTTAACAAGGCTTTGCAACAAAATATCCCTTTCAAAAGAAATGTGACAATCCACAAGTGGCATTATACTTAGTATATTACTGAAATAAAGGTTATTTGTGGTGTGAAGTCTCAAATTACTTCACATATTTAAAGGAAACATCAGTAAGCTGTCAGTTCTGTAGTTTATCAGAGTTTAATAAGGAAATTTCTTTAATAAGATTATGTTTAAAATGGAGTTTGTTGCAAAGAAAGGAGTAATTGCCTATCACACTATTAAAAAATCAGTTTCACATCTTTGGAATGTTTCTTTACACTAATTTCCACATTGTTTGAACTTATATATATACACACACAGAATCAAAAGAGCAAAAGATCATCAAAAGCACTTCTTTTTCCCCACATGCTCAAAATTTTAACGCTGGAATTGGATGGAAATGTATCTCATTATTAACACAAATGTTAATCTAAACACCTACTAAATAGATTTTTTTGTTTTACTAGATTTTAATGAGAATACTGGAATTAATGTGAAAGTTTTTGTATTTTCAGTGTTGATGGGACAAGTGATTGACTTCTCTGTTGCCTGATCTCTAATGCTGTCAGTCCCCTTGTTGAGAAGAGTGTCATGTTGTTCAAAATAAAGAAATTAATAAAGTACAGAATGCCCGAGAATCTTTTCTAGAAATTGTCAAGTCACACATTTGCAACTATCCCTGGATATGTTTTAGTTGTATAGAGTGGTTATAGTGTTATTGTTTATTTCAATCTTTTTATAATACAGCATAAGAGATGCTGGAGAAGTTTTGGCAGTTAGAAAGAAACATATTCGGAAAAAGGATTTGTTGACTTTAAAGAATACTGATCTTCTAACATATAAAAATGTATCTATTTTAAGAAACACTTTGAGAATTCTAAATCAGAATTTAGAATTTAAATGCTTCCAAATCTTTCATAATATTACCTTTACTTCCTCTTGTGCATCTTTCAAAGATGAGGATCAGATGTACTGACCCCAGAACCCCATTGACTGTTTGAGTTTTTGTTTATTTGAGAGAGTGAGTGTGTGCGTGCGCATGCGCCAGGGTGGGGAGGGAGAGCAAGAGCTAGAGAGAGAGAGAGAGAGAGAGAGAATCCTCAGCAGGCTTCACGCCCAGGGCTCAGTCTCAAGACCCTGAGATAATGACCTCAGTCAAAACCAAGAGTCAGGGGCGCCTGGGTGGCTCAGTGGGTTAAGCCACTGCCTTTGGCTCAGGTCATGATCTCGGGGTCCTGGGATGGAATCCTGCGTCGGGCTCTCTGCTCGGCAGGGAGCCTGCTTCCCTCTCTCTCTCTCTCTCTCTGCATGCCTCTCCGTCTACTTGTGATCTCTCTCTGTCAAATAAATAAATAAAATCTTTAAAAAAACAAACAAACAAGAGTCAGATGCTTATCAGTTGAGCCACCCAGGGAGCACCTTGTATCATAATTTCAGAAGAGAAGAAAAGTTTTCTAGATTTGGGGGTGAGGTCGGGGCAATTTGTGGCCAAATAAGTTTGGAAAAACACTAGCTATGTGTCTACTTTAGTAAAATTGGAGTGAATGTTAGTTTGTTTTTGGACCCTGAGAAGTTCTGTAGCATTTCCCAAATTTATTTAATCTCAACACCTTGCACAGTATACAAAAGTTTATAGCAGCATTATTATTATTTTTTTAATTTAGTTGACAGAGATCACAAGTAGGCAGAGAGGCAGGCAGAGAGAGAGAGGAAGGGAAGCAGGCTCCCTGCTGAGCAGAGAACCCGATGCAGGACTCCATCCCAGGACCCTGGGATCATGACCTGAGCCGAAGGCAGAGGCTTTAACCCACTGAGCCACCCAGGTGCCCCATAGCAGCATTATTTTTAATGGTTAAAATGTGGAAGCAACCCGTGTCCATCAGCTGATGAGTGGGCAAACAACAGATATCCATTTAAAAAAATTATACGTAATCTCTGCCGCACGTGGGGCTTGAATTCACGACCCTGAGGTCAAGAGTCTCATTCTCTATCCGCTGAGCAGGTATATTAAATGGAGAGATAGAAAAATTGATACATTTGGGGGCACCTGGATGGCTCAGTTGGTCGAGAATGAGAATGAAGAACGGATACACACGACAACACGGGCGAGTCCTGAGAACATTATGCTAAGTGAAAGCAGCCAGAGACAGGAGACGGCAGACTTTATGATTCCATTTGTATGATGTTGTCCCTAATAGGCTCAGTCCTAGAAACAGAAAGTAGATTAGTGGTTACCACGCAGCGCGCTGGGGAAGCGGAAGGTGACCGCTCATGGACTCGGGTTTCTTTTTGCGATGGTGAAAATATTCTGCAGTTAGGTAGTAGGGATGGTAGCTCAACTCTGTGAATATACTAGAAGCCACTGAATTGTATACGTGAACAGGGTGACTTCTATCATATGTGAGTTGTATGTGAGAAAAGCTGTTATTTTAAAAATAACCATAAGAAAGACGCTATAGCAACAACTAAGGCGAGAAGTCATGAGGGCTTAAAATAAGGTAGTGCGATGGAGAGGTACGAGAGTGTGGAGGCGTGAGCTCTCAGAGAGTCCCAAAGACGGATTTTTACCAACGAGGATGCAGAGTCCCTGGGCTGAAGGCCTGAGGAGACAGGCTGGTGCATCCGGCGGCGCACAGGCCGCACCGGCAGTGGCTGGCTTCCCCGGGAGGGAAGCTCTGTGCTTGTGGCAAATAAAAACGCTTTAGCAGGAACTGTCGCTTCTTTAGTCCCCTGTAGATCACAGGGATGGCCAAAGCAGTGCACAGGATCATAGTCTTGCCTTTCTGGTTTCCATAACTCAAAACAGTTTTCTTGCTGCCAGTAGAGTTTGAGTCATCCGGCCGTCCCTACTCAGGGTGCGGTGCCCCGGGGGCAGGCGAGAGGGCCTGGCCCTCGCCTGCGGACAACACAGTCTCATAGGACCGAGTGTGATCCACTTAAAGGCTGTCCTCTCCTTTCATGAGCAAAGACACTCGAGTGACTTGCCAGATGTGACACAGAGGGCAACAGAGCCCCATGGGCTTATAGACTCGCGAAGGTAAGCACAGATTTTTGGATTGTGTGACTTTTGCCAGCCTGTGGTAAAGGCAGACTTCTTGGAGTTGGCTTCCCGTTTTCGTCAGCCCCTTGACCCAGGTAGGGGAACACTTTTACCTACCTCTCGGGCGCCAAGGTCCTGATAGGCCCTTTATAGCCGAGGATGGTGCGGCCGATCCAAGGGCTGTTGTTCCCTCTTCCTCACTCTCCCAGGCCAGAGCCGTCGTCAGCAAGAATGTTAGGGACCCCTGAAGAGTCCCCTCCAGAGCGGAGGCTCACAGGAGGAGTTTCAAATGAGACAGCAAGGGCTGGTCTAATATTTTACCTCAGTGGACTCTTTCCCTCCCCCAGAGCCATTTCCTGTGTGAAGCCAAAGCCTGCAGTGGAGGAGCCTGTGTGTTGCTGAGATTCTTTTTTTTTTTTTAAGATTTTATTTATTTATTTGACAGAGAGATCACAAGTAGCCAGAAGCAGGCAGAGAGAGAGAGAGGAGGAAGCAGGCTCCCCGCTGAGCAGAGAGCCCGACGTGAGGCTCGATCCCAGGACCCTGGGATCATGACCCAAGCCGAAGGCAGAGGCTTTAACCCACTGAGCCACCCAGGCGCCCCCATTGCTGAGATTCTTACCAGGCAAAGTGGAAACTGCTTCCCAAGAGGACCGTGTCTAACACGGACCAGCTCATCTGCCATATTCGCAGAATTCTTTTTCTCAGTACAGATTTCTGAGGGAGCTTGGAGAGGAGGAGAGAGTCTTAGTCTTGGAGTCATCAGAGCTATGGCAGCCTTGGAGAGGGCGTGTGAGGTAGCACCGGCCCTCTGCGGTCTCACCGAGCCGGGTTCCGGTGCCAGCGTGCCTCGGACCAGCCCTGGTTCCTGTCTGGAACCCGTGCAGCGGGGATAGTCATCTGCGGGACTGTTCAGAGGATGTGATAATGTACGGAGAGTGCTCGGGGTGTGGCGTGAATGTCCCTGCGTATGGGCCACTTAACTTTTCTAAGATTGTTTCTTCTTCAAGAGTGAAGATGATGCCCTGTGACTCTTAGGGTAGTGCAGGGGATCAAATGAGGTAAGTTGGCAATTAGGTTATACCAAGATTTGATTGAGATTTAATTAGAAAAGCCCATCACAAGGCTCTTGGTTACCCATTCCAGAGTTTAGCACTAATATGTGTATCCTTATGTTGAACTAGAATTTTTCCTTCTTTATTATTGTCCTCTTTATCTTGCTTGGCCTTCCAGGAACCCAAAAATTTTCATTTGTTTCGTGAAAGTCTTCATGCACTGAAATATATTTCATTCACCCCCAGGACTTAGGTTTAAAAAGTCATGATCCTGATGATCACTGCAACTTTCTCCTCTGTAATTCTTTGCTTTTTTCTAAACTCATTCTAACTTTTCCATTGCTTCTGGTGGCCAAAATAAGAAATGATCTTTGAGAATTTCTTGGACTAAAATAGAGGGGAAAGTTTACTTTCTATCCTCAGTTCCCCGTTAAAATATCTCTATCTTTTATTAGAAAAGTAACATCTCTTTATATACATTTGGGAGAGGAGGGAAAGAAAATGGCCCACAGGTGTGTCAGTACAACTAATAGTTTTATGACTGCACATCTGGTTATTTTTATATACAGATTTTATGTATCTTTGTAGCTTATATATCTTTATACGTATCTTACATAATCACAATCATGCAAATAGGCATCCTACAGTTTATATTGCTGCTTGTCTGTAGCACCTAGCTTGTAGAATTGTAAGGATTCAGTGCTTCAAGTGCTTAGCACAGTGTCTGGCATGAAGTTAGAGTCAGTAGGTGGGAGCTGGTGACGTTTCCTGATGGGCGCCCAGAAGTGGATTTACTGGGTCAGATACTTTTTAGACTCCGGATACATGGCCCCTGCCACACTGCTTTCTAGAAGCCATTTCAGTTCCCCAAGCCCTTGGTAGTAAAGAGTTTCTCTGCTCCTCGTTCACACTTGGAGCTCCCCCAGCATCTCCCTGCTTTGTTTTTAGGTTTCGGAAGCTAATTTAGTAGGTGACGATAATACCTCGTTATTGAAGTGTCATTATTTCATAATTACCGATGTTGAACTTGTCTCGCACTTACTAGCAATGTTTCCTCTAACAGGGTCTGTCTACGACCTATTTAACAGCCAGAATCACTGAATGTTTTCTTATTGAATTACGTGGGCTCTTTAATAAAGATAATACTCCTTTGTCATATGGAGTGCAAACATTTTTCCTGACTGTTTTCTTCTTATTTTGGTCATGATTTTTTTTTTTTTTTAATTCACACATGCACACACACACACACACACACACACACACACACACACACACACACACAGGGATCCATCTCCTTTGTGCCTGACCCTTGCCTGGTCTGAGTAGTAGCTTCAGTCCAGCAAGAGAGACTCCTTCCATGTTACACGGGCTCCGGATAGAGCAGTCATACGTATCTTTCGTGGTGAAAGTACACAGACTCTTCCTAGGCCCAGAGAACACATTTCCCTTGATTTGGGGAAAGAGCTAACAAAGCTATTGCTCGGTTCTTATAACAGGTTATAATTTCAGCTCTTCCTGATTGGAATCTTCTGCATGTTCTCCATCGTCTCCTCTAGGATGGCGTTTCTGGAGATAGCATTGCAGATAATTTATTTGGCAAGGGTCTGGTCAAGCACCAGAGGCTTCAGCCAAGTCCTCTGAAGAGCTCCCACTCCCCTCCATCCTGATCTACCTTCTTCGCATGTTTTCTTGAAGATGACGCTAGGTCTTAGTGAGATTTGGGGACTGAGGGCGGGCGGGAGCTCTTCACATGGATGAAATGCTGGTGAATCTTCCTTCTCCTACTACCCTGTTAAATGGAAACTTCTTTCCCTGCAAGAGAGTGAGCAATCCTACCTGCTCTCCAGGGAAGCCTTGTGTGCATATCCTTAGTGGAGCAAAGTCGGTCTGCATGTTCCCTTGCTAAGGAGTTCTGTCCTTTCTCATCCTCAAGGTCTGCACTAAAGTCTCTGGAACAGAGCCCAGACGGCTGAGGGGTGAGAGCAGGAGCTGGCCTCCACGGGGTTTCTCGTCACTGTGGCCAGGATGGTGGCACACAAAGGCATTCCAGTGGCTTCTGAGTCTAGATCTATAAATATATTTATTATAATATAACAAGAACTTAACAATAAACATATACTATGTACAATACCATTACAGAGAACCCTGTTTCAATCATTCACAGAAATAGCCAGTTTTGCTCCAGTGTGATCAATGAGGAGAGAGACGGAATTTCAATGTCATCTGTGTTGAGTCTTGCTGACCACTAACACCTCCTTTGGAGGCAGACGCACACCGACGCTAACGTTAGCCCTGCCCCAGGCAGTTAGGAATTTGTGCTCCAGTCCTTGGGTTCACACTTGCACCCTGTTTGACATAAATACTTTAAATGACATACAATGTATGTAGTTTTGTGCTTATTACTTTTTAAAAGAATAAATAATATTAAAAACTGCATAACGAAGCTCGGTATCTTGTCCAAGTGGGAGCCACACTTGTAGTGCTAGAAGTCGATGGCCGACGTGAGAATTGGGAGTTTTGTGTCGTCAAATACCAGAAGGTGGAAAGCACGTCCTGTCCTTTTTCTCCTTAGAAATGGGTTTCTATCGTGAAATGACGGCAAGTTGACTTCCCGGATAGAAAAATGGTCAATGCGTATTTGGTACCAACTTCACCTAAATAGCGCAGTGGCGGCGGCTCTCTTCTTGCCCTGGAATGGAAGCTGATCAGCGCGTGAGGTTTGAGGGTCTGAGGACCGGCAGGAAGGCCTCCGTCCTGAACCACGGTGTGACCCCCCTCCTGGCTTCCCTTTCTCTGGTTAATACACTACAGGAAGAGGGATTCTGCTCACGCCCCTCGGGCCTTGGCTGACGTGGCTCGTCTACAAAGGCTGTCCCCATCCTGAGAGCTCTTGAGGCAGGTGCCTTAATATATAGCTATAAATATCAAAAATAGTCTCCTGTGCTTTGTAGACATTTATTCTCCCTCCCTCCCGCCTGCCCTTCCCACCCAGCCTGGGGCCTCAGCTTTACCTCATGGAGGGAGCCAGAATTGGTTTCCTTCTAGAACAGAATCTTCTTCGACGCCGCCTCCATGAGGCACAGCTCTTCATGGGGCTGTCTGGGAGTTACATTTTTTTTTTAAAAAATAAAACGGGGGCCCTCACCCCCACCCAGGAGAGATCCTCTATTCTGCACATAGAAAAAAATTAGAGCAAATGCCCCACTCTGACACTACCTACAAAGGGCTCTGGGATTTCCCGCAGGATCCTCTCATGGCCGCCTCCTCCTCTCCGTACTTAAAAATAGCCTTTTTGTTTATCAAGAAAATGCCTTGGAAATCTAAATAATTCATATCGGACAAGAGAAAGCTAGCACAGTCACCTGTCCCTCTTCAGCAAAAACACGGTAGAAAAACCTGTGAAGGACAAAGGTTCTCCCGGCTGTCCCTCGGCTGCCCCCAAACGGCCGCTCCAGCCGCGTCTGGCTCGGCGCGGTGGGGTCGGGGGTGGGGGGCTGGACCTCTCTTCCGGCCCAGCCTCCTAGACCTTGTGCCGCTCACACAGTATTGTCCCTTCTCTTCCCTCGGCCACGGAAAAGTGTAGATTGGTTAAAAACAAAAGTAGGAATCAAAGTGATAAGGACACTTTGATCTGATTCCAAGAGAGCCTGCCACCTACTATTGTCACAGGATAATTGATCTATGGTGGTTTAGGGATCAAGCTTGCTCTGCCCGAAGGGAAAAAAATCAGCTTCTCTCTCCCAGTTGAAAAATATGTGAAACTCTATTGCACGAGGCAGAGCGAGCACCTCCGCTCAGAGCAAGTGCGTTTGCAGGCGCGCCCTGGCCCAGCTGCCCGGATGGTGGTGGCTCCTTGCCGCGCGGGGCGCTCGGCCCCCGTCTCCCCCAAAGGCGAGGATGATTTTCTACATTCCATGTAGAGAGTATTCCAAATGTTTAGCGTAGTGATTCCCTTGATCATGTCTATCAGCCTCGTACGGGTGTTGCTGAACATGGGTCGTTGTGAGTTGCATTGGCCTCACCGGACTTGACCAGTCCCGGCTCGGGCTTTCTGCGGACGTCAGCCGCTTTGAATGTATTTCTTGATGACGACGCAGCCGTGTCTGAATACAGGGCAGGGCATGTGGGGCAGGAGGGCCCACGTGTTGGTCGCGGGCTCGTAGGCTTCCATGTTGCCCAGGGCAGGCCCCTCGCTGCTAACGATGCCGCCCGTGGCATAGATCTTGCCATCAAGCACCACGGCGCTGTGGGGGAGAGCGGGGAGAGGGTTAGCCCTTTCACGCCCCCCCTTGGGCCTGGAGCTGGATGCTTAATACCCTGTCCCGGGGCGGGCGGCCTCCCTGCTCCCCCTTTGCGAAAGGTGTAAGGGATCTCATGGTTTGCCTCTGCCCCATGACCCGAGCAGCTGCAGGAAGACAGCTTTCCCTCTAGGGCCGGTCGGGGATGCCGTGTGTCTGCGGCCCCCCCAGCCGTGGGGACACCCCGGCACCTGCCGGACCCCCAAAAGGTGGCCGGGAGCACGGCCTCATGTACAGGCTCTCGATTCCGTTTACTGAGCGGCACTGTGTGTTGCTTGAACAGAGAGGTTTCAACGGTCCCAATCAGGTTGAGAACACAGGTCACCAGGGTGATGGCAGACAGGAGAGAGGAGCTAAGTCCTAACTGAAGGCTGCTGACTCCTCGACTGGGACATTTAGACTCCAAGCTCCCTGCTGGGATTGTGGAGCACGGTGGCCTGGTGGTGCTGCCCACCAGTGACTGCTGGGCCAGCGTCCTCTCAGCGGGGTGGTTGCCATGGCAACCCGGGATGCTGACCCGGTTCCATGCTGCTCTCCCGGCGAGAGCACCACACCCTGCTCCCATCTGCCCCTCCTGTCTCCCTGCATCTTGGCCACCCCATCCCACGCCCGGCTAGATCCATGCACCTGGCCCCCTGTCCTCCCACACTTTCGCTAACGGCCCTGTCGTCTTCACCGTCCCCTGAAGCTGCACAGATACCCTTGCCAAGTTGCCACCTCTCTCTGCAGTTCTGAGCCTAGAACGGAACGGGCCGGGCTAGACATCTTACCTGAAGTTTCCAGCCTTCTGCCCTGTAGTTGCCTGCCCCCTGGGGCCCTTAGATTTCTCCCTTGGAGGCACATTTCCCCCCTGCTTCTCTTGCCAGACCCAGCTGACATCTCCTCACAGGCATTAAGTCTTTCTGGGCCCAATTTGAGTTTCCAATGAGGCACGCAAGTCCTCCCCACAGGTGGTGCCCAAAGGCCAGTCTGAGGCCAGTGTGGTCAGAATTGCCCGTACGCGCCATTGCCTGGAGTGTGCGATGGTGAGGGGGAAGGCCCGAGAACTGTAGAACCTTCCTGCTCTAGGCACTTAGAGGGTATCTAGCTCAACTGCCTGCCTCATCAGTAGGAGAACTGCCCCTACTCTCTCTTCCCATGGCTGCTGGTCCGGGTGTGTTCCTGCCCTGTCAGCTCTGAGACTCCAAGGCAGCCAGGCCTCATACCACTCCCTGGATCGGCGGTCAGAGCGTCCCTTGGGAGGCCACTTGTCCCATGTGAGGTGCTGCACAGGTGAGACCTGGCATTGCCTCTCGTCTGTGATGGGGCAGGTGGTCCCGGGGGACAGCTGTCCTATACCCGGAGAAGGTGTGGCCGCAAGGACCTGGGGTTGGTCCCTGTACGAAGCCCTCCATTTCTGGCTTGGAGACGGGTCAGCTGGGGCCACTGGGTGGGGCCTGTGGTCGGAGGGTGCTGCTGCTCGAATCGGAGGGCGGGCAGCCGTTCTGGTGCTCAGACCATTCCTGCTGGCTTTCCCTCCCCGCCCCCCCCCCCTCCCCCCCGGCAGAGTTCCCGCGGCCCTCACCTGCAGAACTGCCGGGAGTGATTCATGTTTGGGCCTGCCTTAATGTTCCCTTTCTCGGGGTCGTAGATGGTGGTGGCTCTGGCATACGCCCCGCCCAGGATGAACACGAAGCCATTGAGCGTGACGGCGGGAGCGTACTTGTTGTCTGCCAGGAGAACAGAGCAGGCAGGTCAGGGCATCTCTTCTGGGCCACCCCCTCTCCACCCCTTCCTTCGCCAGAAAGGCCTCCAGAGGACGGGCTCTGGCAGAGGATGGCTCCACCATCAGCCGTTAACCCGAGGACAAGGCCCGGGCCCAGAGGGCAGCCAGCACACGGACCAGCTTGCCTGTCACCCAGACAAGTGGAGTCTGCGGCTCTGCCGGGCCTGGCGGCCTGCCTCCCTCTCCCAGCCCCCTCCCAGCCCCCAGACCGGGGTCTGCAGAACCACAGGGCTTAGTGGGCCTTCTGGGCTTGGGACACTGAGACGAAGCTCAAGGGGAGGCGGGGAGGGGGGAGCGGAGGGCTGCTTCTCACCGATCATCGGGGACTCGATAAAGCTCCACGTGTTGGTCTGTGGAACGTAAGACTGGAGGACCCCCGCAGCTCTGCCCGCCTCGTTTACGCCCCCGAACACGTAGATCTTGCCGCCGCACACCGTGGCTGCCGCAGAGTGCACGGCCTTGGGCAGAGGGGCCACGGCCTCCCATTGGTTGGTAATGGTGTCGTACCTGGGGAGAGGGGAGAACAAGAGCCCAGCATCAGCGGTGGGCCTCGTGCCGGGCAGCGGGTACGGGGGCGGGGTCGAGAGCCCAGCATCAGCGGTGGGCCTTGTGCCGGGCAGCGGGCATGGGGGGGGTCGAGAGCCCAGCATCGGCGGTGGGCCTTGTGCTGGGCAGCGGGCCCGGGGCGGGGAGGGGGTCGAGAGCCCAGCATCAGCGGTGGGCCTTGTGCCGGTCAGCAGGCATGGGGGGAGGGGCGCCAGCATCTGCTTCCTGCCCTTGGCATCCCTAGCCCAGCCCGGGACCACACACATCTGGGGGGACTTGGGATGAATCACTCAAGGCCACCTGGGATCTGGCCCATCCTGGCCTTCGCAGTCGTCCTCCTGAACCTCGGCGGGCTCTTGTTTGCCTGCCACGACCTCTACGCAGCTTCTCGTCTCCTTTCCTTGGCTCACACAGGGCTCCCCAGCTTCTAGGCCCCTTCAGCCTTCTCTGTCCAGCTCGTTCCTACCGTTTTTGCCTGACAGGGCTGCCCTGAGCATTTGCTGTATATGCAGGCTCTGGGCTGGAAGCTGGGGGAACAGTGGGCTGGACCAGGGAGGGACAAGAGGAAGAGGGGACAGAAGGACAGACGGACTGGGGGGTTCAGTCGTTAACTGACATTGCTGCGAAGGCAGGCAGAGTTAGTTACCCAGGATGACTCAGGGTCTCTGGTGCGGGAAACGGGAAGGAGGGAGCACTATTCAGGCGACAGGGAACTGAGGTTGGGGAGTTTGGAGGAGAGAGATGATTTCAGTTTTATTGATGGGGAGTTTACAGGACCCGTGGTAACCAACCGGGGAGGTGTGGCGGGGGGTGGCTGCAGTGGACGTGTGGCCTACGTATTCTGCATTGGGCTCATGGGCACAGAGATGGAAACTGAAGGTCAGGAACTGCACAGGCAGCGTGTGGGCGAGGATAAGGCTGAGGACACTCGCGGGGGGAAACCTTGGCCTTTAAGTGGGGAGCTAAGGAGGGGGTCCTCAGAAGAGTGGCGGCACCGCACAGGGCACAGCTCCGTGGGTGGGGGATGTGATGGGAGTTCAAGAAGTCCCCAGCAGATTCCTGGAGGTCCTATCAAGGAGACTTTAAGTGGACTGGGAGGTGCAGAGCTATTTCCGTATCGAGGATGAATGGGAAGGGAGGCAGTGGACACGACAGGTAGAGACTTCTTGTGGATGAAACTCAGATGGGAAAAGGGGCAGAGAAGGTGGAGCCTGGAAAGGTCTGCGGAGCTAAGAGATGGCTTTCCTTGGAGCGTGCTGATAGATGTCTAAAAACAAGCTCCCCAGGGCAAAAGACCTGCTAGGCAGCACTTGCTGCTTTCTGTGATGTGAACCCTCTCTCGGCCGATTTCAAGCTACCAAGGGCACAGGGAACGTGGCACTGGGAAGAGACGTGCTGCGGCGGACCACTGGACAGAATCCCCACCGCATAGAGACACAGCAGACACGTCTAACCTCCAGAGCACAGATTGTAGAGAATACAGAAAAAAAGAAAAGTGTAGTGGTGAGTTTTGAGTATGGGTTATCTTTGTTTTTAATATAATTTATTTAGTTCTAAGTCTATATGATTTGATTTTTAGTAAGATCTGTAACTAACAACTGGCTTGCACAGTGCCTAAAAAAGGTACCAGTCATGTCTCAGGAGCCAGTATGAATGGGCTCCAGGGCACCACGGCTTTTGTTTTCATTTTAGGGGGAGAGGTTTACTTGTGTTTACAGAATGGTAGAAGGAGCCCAAATGGATAAAGAGAGATAAAATACAGACGGAAGAGAGGAGAGAGCTGATTGGAGGAGGCTTTTGGTGGGATGCAGGTTGCACCCAGAGTGGAGAGGGAGGTGGTGTCCACGCGGGCATGAGCGAGGAAGGGCTTGTGTGAGTGAGAGAGGAGGGTGTGTCGGGCAGGAGCAATGGCCGGGAGAGGAGAGGCGTCTTGCCGGATGACGTCACCAGCTCTGTGAAGCTGGAGTCAGTGTTGGCGGGATATCGGTGTCCATGGGATAAAAGCCTTGATGGGGGAGGTGGAGATGACAAACACAAGTTGTTGAGAGCTGGCCAAACTGCTGACAAGGGGCCTGCAGCACAAAGGACCCGGTAGACATCGGAAGACTTCAGTCTGGAGTGGGGCCCATCTACCAGACGGTGGCATTTTCTCCACCAGCGCTCAGCCCCAAGGGAAGACACGGAGAAGGGGCAGAGTTATAGGGCCGCAGAGACCTGTGGCACATGTATGGCAGGACAAAGCACGAGCACGGGGAAGCGACAAAATGTGCAGAATGTGAGTACCAGACAAAGCAGCGACAAAAATGACCACAGGGAGCCGATGAGAGAGACAGACGTGGGATCTGACAGACCAGCCAAGGACCTAGGCTATCTGAGGTCTACCTGGGCACCTTTTGGGTCTCTGTTCCCGGCAACTCCGTCAACTGTCCCCGCGGGGCTGCTCTCACAAGCACTCACTCTGGACCTTCTTGGTGGCCCGTCTCCCACTCACCACATGGCTCTTTCGCCTGTTCTGGACTCCGGGCAGGGCTTCCCCTGTGGGCTGGTTTTTTTTTTTTTTTTTTTTTTTTTTTTTTTTTTACCAGTACACCTATCCTGGGAAGCTTGCGGGGCCTGCTTTTCCTCATGAGGATCCTTGGGGGCAGGAGCCATAACAAGGTCATGGCTTAGTGATCCAGGACTGGCCTCTCCCAGGCGGTGCCCCGGGCCCTGAGACAGGGAGGAGGGGACAGTGGGAAGACGTCCAGCTCTGTGCCTGTCAAGACTCAGGATTCGAGAAGAGGCTGAGGTACCTTACGGGGCAGCAGGGGCTGATTCCATTAAGTTCCGGACGAATGATATGTGGCCAGTAGGCAATGGAGTAAGTGTCTTTTTGGACAGTGTCAGAAGTTCAGATATGTTTTTTTTTTTAGCCAATATGGCAGAGATCCAAAGAGCTCCTGCAGAAGGAGCTGGGTGACAGTGGAAGATTATGTGGCTGTTAGTCTTCAGGCTTTCGGTATAATGGCACATTCCGCCAAATGCGAATTTCCCCAGAGCTTGTTATTCCAGGTGGCTGATTGCCAAGCCACAAGCCCTCCGTCAGCTCAATCTGTCAGCTTCCTGCTTGAGAAGGATATGCTAATGACATGCAAATGACCCTGTGGAGTGAGGCACTCTGCTATCATTTATCCGGTAACCACAGCTCGTGCAATATACTGCTAGGAAGTATTAGACCCAGTTATTTATATAATGATATAATACAGGTTTGTCTGTTGCACTGTTGTTTTAATCTATAATTATATAATCTTGCTCTATTCCTGTAATACAGTAATGTAATATAATTATAATGTACCATATATCTCATTCATTATCAATATAAGAGCAATTTGTACCATTAGTGCCTCCCGGGGAACAAAGCACCCTCGTGTCTGTCCCCATTACCCTGACCTTCTTGTCACCCTGAATTCTCATCATTGCCACCATGTGGCGCAGAAATTACTTGCCCGAAGGGGCTGCAGGCAGCTATGTTTCTCGGGAGGCAGTGGGCGTCCCCTCTGCCTGTGTCCTCCACCCTGCCTGCGGGCACACCACCCAGGGGTCTTCGGGTCCACGTCCTGTCCCTGCAAGGACAGCCGCCGGATACCGGAGGGCTGGAGGGCTCAGGGCCCCTTGCCATCCTGGACGGCTCCCCCATCTACCAAGGTTCCTGGGCTGGTCTTGCTCACACGATGACCTGGCTGATATTTCTTAGTGGCACAGAGGCCCAGTCCCCCAGGAAAGGCGGGTAGAGGCTGCTACCGGGCCTTGGAGAATTGCTCCCGAGCCTAAGGGAAGTAAAAAAGTCTTTCCCTCCTCTTGGTGCATTTGATCCTCGAACAAATCCCTGTATCTATCAACAAGTATAAGTTTGCAAGATGAGTAATCAGCATCTTAGGAGATTAAAAATAGCTGACAAAAGCAAGACAGGATGACAGATCTTGCTCAGTTTACTCCTACATAGAAAACGTCTCCTTTTTCATGTGTTTATTATGGGATGACAAACGGCTGGAAGCTGGTGCTTCCGGAAGCCCTGGGATGCGAGGGCCGTGCAGCGGGCCCCACTGAAGGCCGTCAGCATCAGGGCTGACCCAGGTTCAGCAGCACTGTTAATATCCTCATAATCACACAGGGATTCCCCATTAACTCCAAATCAATATGACAATTAGATGTCGTTACTGAGCCATCTCTAGGCTCCACTTGGGGGAGTTAAAAGCCCACAGTGAACATCCAGAGCTTGTCTCACTCTGAAACTCTCTCGGCTGTAACATTTGTCAAGTGTCCAATTAGCCACCGAGGGAAAAATACAAATTGAGGGGTACGTGTGGGTCCAGGGGCAAAATGTTGTCACATGGACAGTTGTGCTTTCTGTGACAGCTGATGACGTGGGCCTAGGATGGTGGGCAAGCCGCGGGAGAGGATGTGGAGAAGAGGCTCTGGTGATCTCAGCAGCGCCCTCCTGGGCTGGGACCTGGGGCCGGCTCAGCCTAACTTGCCCCTCTTGGGGGCACTAGTTTCTCCAAACGCGGGGCTGCTCTGAGGCTCCCCCTTGCTTGCTGCTGACTCACTAGTCTTCGGAGTTCTTCTCCCCCAGGCGTCCATTCTCGGCAAGAATGGTCTCCAGCTCAAGGGGGAAGATGAAGTATTTCCACCCTGGGAAGGGCCCACCTCAGCCTGTGGCTGCCTCACCCCACTCCCCTACCCCCAGCCCAGCCTCTATCCCTGATCCCGACCCTCTGTGGTCCGTGGGACTCAGGGAGGAGGCCAGCCCGGGACTTCCAGCAGAGGGCAGGCTCACACACACTGTTCTCCGGCCCTTTGCTTTGTGTCTGTTTCTGGAGAATTCCAGATGGTTGGCCAGCCCTGCGTGCGGCGACCATTCCCCGTGTTGAAAGCAGCTTTCCCGGGATGGGTGGGAAAGAGGGAGGCAGGGGCTCCCCGATGTGGCAGGGATGTGGAGGCCCTGCCACGGACGCGGCATCCTCCCGTCTGGGCTGTCGGCCGCAGCCTTGCCCCCCACCCCCTGCCAGTCTCTGGACTGGTACCTCCAGGCCTGGGGCACCTCCTAGATGTCTGGTGAGACCAGCCAAGCCCACAGTGGGTCTCTTGCCTCCAGCTTGTCTGACGCCTGAATGGGACAAGAGTGCCCCGTCTCAGCGGTGGCGGCTGTCATCCTTCCGGCTGCCCTCTCGCTGTCTTCCCTCCTCCCTCTTTGCTGTGTTTGAAGAGCCCGCGACCGTCACCTTATAAACGTCCTGGCCCCAGCTGGGCGCGTGCTCGCGGCAGAAGCAAAGCCATCTTCGCTCCCGTCCCCGTGGCTTACCTCTCCACGTGGTCCACGTTGCCTGCCACGCCGAGTCCTCCGAGGGTGTAAATCTTCCCGTCGTAGACCAGGCTGTTGTGCCGACAGCGGGGGACCGTCATTCTGGAGACGAGGTTCCAGTTATCGAGCAGGGACATGTAGCACCAGACATCGGCCAGCGTCACCCCCGATTCCATGCCCCCTGCAGGCAGTATACAGGTGCAGAGAGCGGGCGGGAGTGAGGATGGGCCGGAGGACAGGCGGGGAGAGAGGCTTTCACCTGCAAAGTGGCCCTTTCCGGGCTCTGGCTTTCCTTAGCCCTGGGGTGGGGAGAGGAGCCCGCCGGGAAGTCTGTGTTCGGCCCCCAGCCCAGCCCCGCGGGGCCTCACCTGAGAGGTAGATGTTGTCCCCGGCACTCACTACGCTGAAGAACTCTCGGTCGTAGAAAGGCAGCGAGGCCAGGGGGTACCACTTGTTGTTCTGCGGGTTCCAGCAGGTGACGGCCACCAGGGAGCGCTGGGTCATCCCCACCATCTGACGGCCCCCAACCAGCACTATGACCTCGGCCACACCTGCAGGGACACCGATGCCCAGCCTTCGGACACAACCCCACGCTGTCGGCCGCCGCGCCTGGTGCCTCTTGGGGAACGGGGTGGGGGGCCGGCCCAGAGTCGGGCTGACCCCACGGCACCCGCGTTTGGGGCGCGGGAGGCCCGTCCCTCAATACCTGCGGAGAGGCGGGGCCGGGTTCGGGGCGTCTGCATCTCCTGGCGGGCGTGGGGCAGCATGTGGTAGCGCTTGGCTTCGTTGACCAGGTCCCGACAGGCTTCTGACGACTTGATGAGCTCCTCGTTGTCCACCACGTTGAGCAGGTAGCTGGGGTGGATGAAGGGGAGGCGGACCACGGCCAGGAGCTCCGCCGCGTACTGCGGGGTCAGGGAGACACAGGGTGGGTGAGATTATACGGTCGAGCCGCCTCTGGGCGAGTCGTACTGGGAAGAAAGGAAGGACGGGCGGGGTATGGTCCCACACAGGAAACTCGTCTGTGTCTGGTTGGACAGTGTAGACACGGCTCACCCTGGCCTAGAGAGTGATGGGGGGCCCTCCCATCAGCCAGAGGTGAGGACTGGAGGTTGGGTGTGCTGTAGCTGAGCCCGGGGCGAACCACCCATCCAGCTCTCTGGCACCTCATTCCTGCCTCCTCCCAGGGCCTGGGGCTCGGCTTCACCGCAGGCTGCGGGGGCCTGAAATGGGGCTCCTGAGCCCCGAAGACGTATACATGGGGGCAGGAAGTCAGGAACAGGTGGGAGAGCCCAGGAAGGCTGAGAGTGACCACGAGGCCTGCAAGTCACACCTGTCAGAGCCTACGTCTCCCCAATATCTAGAGACCCCTTGAGTGGCACCCCATGGCCTCAGACGGGCACGTGGACTCTCTCACCTGCACTGAAGGCTTTTCACGAACTGACTGGGACCCCCTCCTGCCTGGCAAACTCTTTGCTCACCACTTGGCTTTGGTTGCATGCAACAAATGGTTCGCCAACCATTCATAACGGCCAGAGTGCCGGTAAGGCCGGTAAGCCCTGAGTTTCGGGGGCACACGGCGAAAAATGCAGGTAAGGGGACGATCCGTTAGGAGAAGGCGCTAGCGGGGCCCTGAGGAGGAGTCTGCTTAGGAGTTTTGGGGTGCAGGTGGACGGCTTCCCAGAGCAGACGCCGTCTGAGCTGGGAGTAGAAGGACCGACTGCCGGTTTCTCCAGGCCTCCGGGGGGAGGACACCCGAAGCACAGGCAGAGATGTCGGAGCGTGACGGAGAAGATCGCATCTGGGGGCTTCTATGGAACTTATTCTCGGGTGCCCGAGGTCTTTGTTGGGGGGTGTAGCAGACAGGGGAGATGATGCTGGAGATGTGAGGGAGACCAGAGCCCGACCGCCCCATGCCTTGCCTGCCGGGCTGGTGTGCTGGGTCCCGCAGGGGGCGTGTCGGAGCTCACGAGGGGCTCTCCACAAGGAAATTACACGATCACGTGTGTTCTTTAGGAAGACTGCTCGCTCGGGCTGCAGGGTAGGACTGATTTGGAGTGGGGGAGACAGAAGGCAGGGCAGCCCCCTCAGCAATGCCGTGAGATGACAGGCCTGAACGCGGAGAGGAAGCCGGCCCTCCCGGGAGGGAATACGGAGGCAAAGTGACAGCCGTGTGCGGCCCAAATGGACATGGAAGGGATGCAAGGGACCCAGGCTTCTGTTTTGGGTAATGGGCAGAACTGAAGGGAGGAACACAAGATGTACTGCTTTGGGGGTGTACGAATTAGAGGGGCTTGGGGGACGCCGGTCACAGGCGTGTCGCAGACAAAGACAGAGCACTGGGGCTGGGGCGGACGGCAGTCACTACTACAGCTGTCCAGCCCGACTGCCTGCTCTCTCCACCAGGGACCCCTGCCTACTCCCCACCTGATCAGAGGACCCTTGGGTTTAGCGGCCGGGCCCTGCCCCGGTGGAGCGCCGCATGCTGCTGGTCCCAGCGCCTGGCCGTCCTTCCCTCCCCTGTGCCGCTTCTTGCTCCCCATGCGACGAAGTGCCCTTGCCATGCGCACCCGCTGCTGGGAGCTCTGGGTCCTGGCCTCCCTCCCTGACTCTGACCTCCCCTTGGCGGCGCTCCAGGTGGCCTCTGAGCACTCCTGAAGCTACCTGCGTCTGTACTCACTGCTGGGGGCCCCTCATGCGTTAGAATCAAGGCAGTTCCACTCTGAGCAAGGCCTTTAGCCAGTGCTTTCTGCCCCAGAGATCCCGCTGGGATGGGACAGCTCTCCGGTGACTCGGACGCCCGGCCCGGGGACCCGGCCCTCCTTTCCTTCTGCCCTGGATTCTGGCTCCGATTTCTCCAGCTGTCCCCTCTGAGGGCCTTGCCTCCCCTCCTGTGACGTGTGCAGTGGCTTCCCAGCCCCAGCATGGTTTCCACGGCTCCTCCTGCCGGGGCTGAGCTCACAGGAGGCCCAGGGTCCCCGCTTCTCCCTGCAGGTCCTGCGGCCTCTGGCTGGTCTGAGGCTCCTTCAGGTGCAAGGCCAGCCCCGGGACCCCCCGGTGACTGACGTCCCGCCTGTCCTCCCCGTCTTCATCTCTCTGCAGCCCACGGGAATGGCTCTGGCCTCCCTCTGCCCAGGCCTATTGGCTCCTTTGGGCTCCCACTGATGGTCTCCCAGGAGGTCCTGCTTCCTCCACCTCCCTCCGTCCTTGGCTCCTGACGTCATCCTTGTACAGGACCCCAGACCCAGGGGGAAGGGGCGAGCAGGGTGGGGGGGGGGCTACCTGCGCTCGGGACACGGGGTCCTTCCTGATCCATTTGATGACAGTCTCATACACTAGCTCCTCGGCCTTGGTGTTGAGGCTGTCATTGGAGATGTAGGCGATGAAGTCATCCTTGGAGATGCTGAGGATCTCCTCCTGGGCCGCCACCTCAGGGAAGATCTGCAGCGCGAAGGCCTTGGCCATGTGGTAGAGCTCACTGCACTGCATGGCCTCGGCCATGGCCAGGACCCCGAGGCAGTTGCTGGCCGTCAGCTGCTTCTCTGGGGGCAAGAGCATAGGTCCACTGAGCACAGGGCCCTGGAGGGGTGGCCCTCTGCTCCTATCACCTGCACTCTGGATCTCTCTCGGAGCCTGCGTCCCTCTTGCGACTTGCCTTCAGCATCCGGGGTCCCCGCATCCCTGGGGCTGTGGCTCGACCCTCTGGGTTTTCCTCTGCCCCGCCACAGGCTGCCTCCCCCGGGGCCTCGCTCCACTCCGGCAGGTCCCACCAGAAGGACTGAGAGCGAGGCATGGGGCGTCAGTGCGCGGCCTGGTGCTCCCTCGGGGCTGTGGGCCTCAGAGCTTGGGCCTGGGCTGGGAGCAAGGGTCGTGTGGAAACTGGGACAGGCTCTCACTTTAGGATCGCCCCAGCAGTAACTCCCCTCACAGGCCCAGCGGCCACCTCCCATGGGCCTCAGCCTCACCCATCCTGGCCTCTAGGCCTGGCAACAGTCTAGCAGGCTCTCCTGAGGTCTGGCAAATGGTTATTCTAGTCTGAACGTGTCTGGGTCTGTGCCCGAATACAGTTGTTCAAATTTTCTTTCTTTCTTTCTTTCTTTTTTTTTTTTTTTAAGATTTTATTTATTTATTTATTTGACAGAGAAATGGAGAGCACAAGTAGGCAGAGTAGCCGGCAGAGGGAGAGGGAGAAGCAGGCTCCCGCTGAGCAGAGAGCCCGATGTGGGGTTCGATCCCAGGACCTCAGGATCGTGACCTGAGCCGAAGGCAGATGCTTAACCCCCTGAGCCACCCGGTGGGCCCATCCGTGCCATTCCCTCCAGGCAACCCATGCCCCCCTGTCCGGACTCACCGAGAAAGGACACACAGACTTTGCAGAAGGTGTGGAACTGGAACTTGCTGGCCGCCTCCAGCAGCGTCTTGGCGTTGGCGGAGTCGATGACCAGGGAGCCCGTGTACACAAACTCCAGCAGCAGCTCGAGGACGTCGGCCTGCAGGTTGGACAGGACGAGCTCCAGCTTCTCCCGGCCGCACTGGCTGCCATCTGGCACCGACCTAGGCACAGAGACCAGGGTGTCCCTTACCTGCCGCCCTGCGGCCACGGCGCCGCCTCCTCACAGGGCTACATCTCTCTGCACGCCTCGGTCACGCCCTTCATTTTAGGACTCAAGGGACACAGCAATGACACACCTGAACCTAACGGCCTGACACAGGATCTGAAAGAGAAGAGTCTGACCAGAGACGCCCAAAAGAACAGAAAACCCTGCTTATCACTACTTGGCATGTCCATGCAAAAAAAGATGCAAATCAAGAAGCATGAGCTGTGGGTGGGGGCAAGGACCGGGACTGGCCTCAAAGGGAAACAATACGGCTCCGCCCTGAAGCTGGCTCCTGTGTCCCGTCCTGGGGGGGCCCGGCTGCCTCCGAGCGGGGAGCCGCCCGTGTGACCGGGCCCCCCAGCTGGCGGTGAACACGGCCAATCCAGAGACGTCCCTCGATCGCCCCAAGCTGTCCCGGAACCCTGACTCCAACCCCAAAAACATATTGTTTCCTTTTAGGCATGGAAAGGAAGCCCTTCATGACATTGCTTTGAAACTGAGGACGAGACGAGATAGACGGACAGAATGGTTAGAGCTGGGGGGAGGGGGAGGGAAACAACCAAGGACTTCCGCCACAGACAGCCAGCAGCCATGACCTGGGACCTGGCCCGGGGCGGGGCCCTCCTGCCACATGGAACACGGGGTCAGAAGTCAGAGTGGCCTGCGTGTCGAGTGTGCATCGGGCTTGTGAACTGGGGGGGGGAGCGGGGGAGGGACACAAATATATAAATATGTTCATATCTGGTGTCTATAGAAATACGAAACCATTGCAAAGGCTCCTAAGGCCTGGCAGCCGCGCCCTAAAGCTGGACCTGGAAGGAAACAGATAAGATGAAGCAAAAATCACACAATACCGAAGTGACCAGGAGGAAAGACACCCAGAGCGTTAAGAGTCAGGAGGCAGGTTTTTCAGAGGTGATTGGCTTGGCACCCCATCTCGGCCGCTCTGACCAGTCCTGCTTGGTCCTGCCTGAGCTGGGCAATGACCCCTGCCCTCTCTCTCCTCCAGAGGAGGCCAGGGGGCAAGACTCTCGTGATAGGTCCCTTGGGCACCCCTGTGGCCAACAGTGGGAGTGTGGGGGTGTCCAGCAGCTGCAGCCCCCGAGAGAGGCTGACTCCTGGGTGGGGAGGGAGCTAGGGGACCTGTGTGCCCCCGCCCTGCCACGGACAGGTGGGTCACCTTGCCTCTCTGGCCCTCAGGCTCCTCTTCTGCAAAACAAGGACTGAACTAGATGAAGTCTAGAGTTCCATGGAGAGTTTATACAACAGAGGCTGGAAAACGCCTTGCGCAGGAGACTCTGCTCTACCCCACAGAACCTGAAATGAACCCATGAGAGCAACATTCTCTGCAGTCCGGCCACCAAAGGCTTTTAAGGCACCAATAAGACGGGGCAGTGAACAGATGAGCTGCGACTCATCGTTTGGGGCTCCCCTCCCCACAGCATGGCTCGTGCGACCAGGGTCCGCAGGGGCCCTGCCACCAGGCTTGGCGGGTAAAGCTGAAAGGGAACAGGCCTAGCTAAGCCGAGGGTCTGAGCATAGCCCCTTCTCAAAACCATAGACATACACGGGGTGTGTGACTTTTCAAGTGACTTAATACACTGTGTTAACACTGCTGTCAGGACAGATTTTCATGCCTGGGTAATTTTGTTAAGTATAAAAATAGTTCATTATGGGATCACTTGAAAGCACAGAAATCGAACTCCTCCAGGGCCATCTGGTCAACCTCTTACTCGGCTTGGCGGTCTCTGCTTTCATTCCTACATGCTGCTGCCTGGCCTTTTTTCCTCACACCCTTCATACTCTGCGGAGGTCCCACTGGGCCACAGCCAGGGCAGGGCATATGAGGCTAAAGTCAGGCTGCTCACATTCTCCCAAGTTCCCCCAGCCACTGCTACTTCCACCTCGGCTCAGCCCTCCTGTCCACCTATGGTTCTGCTGCAGAGGAGATCCAACTCGGTGATGAGCTGCGGTGGACTTCAGCTGTGCGCACACACGCACACACACACACACACTGGAGTGCACGTGACACATGACCCCGAGAACCCCCAGCCTGACCCTGTGGGGAGAGGTATTGGGCAGATGGAGGGCCAGGGTGGGGGGGCCCACGACCCTGAGTGTGGAGTCTGGTGGGACACGTGTGGCTATGCTTGTGGGAGATGCTTGTCCTGCCCCGAGCCTGAGCCGAGGAGAGGACCCCAAGGACAGCATGCTGCCTGCATGGCCAAGGAGTGTGGGGACGATGTGAGGAGGCCCATGGGGTGTTGGTCATCAGAGGTGCGGTCCAGGGTTGGTGAGGCCCACGGCCCCTGTGATGCACAGCTGTGGCCGCTCCTTCAGCACCCCTGCGAGGGCTGCCCATGGGAAGCTGGGGAGTGGGTGGAGGTCCCTGGGGCCAGATGCCACGCCACGGGCAGAATGACCATTCCCCTCGGTTATGGTGGAATATTTGGGAACATCATGGAAGCTTTGTCGGGTGGCTGAGTTCAAGATCTGTAGTGGGGAGGCTCCTGGCTGGGAGGTCTTATGTAGCTCATCTGCACGTATGTGTTTACGGTCCACACAGCTGTGGGGTCGAGGGAGGCCTGTGGTGACTTTCTATTGCTGACCCTCAGACAGTCTTGGGACTGGACCTCAGTGATCCTTAGGACTCTTCCCTATGAGCCTGGGATCCCTGGGAGGCACTGCTCATGATGGGTGGCCCTGGTCACCGATGGGGAGCTGTGTCCTCCACAGAGGACTTTTTCTGCCCCTGTCCTAAGGTGGCTCTTGGGGTCTAAGCATCCTGTTCCACTTAGCTGCATGGAGCACTGGTAGCTGCTGGGCGGTCTGGGTCGTAATGTGATCTCGGAGGGGGGAGAAGCAGGGCAGGAACGGGCAGTGATAGCCTTGTCAGGCTGGGCCGTGAACCTGACCCTGGGGGGTGGGTGTGTGGGGCTGGCTGGTGCGATCCAGCCCACACAGACCCTGTGGGTTCTGTCAGAAGACCAAAGCTCCCCGGGCTCACCTTCCATAGGGTATGGGACATAGCCTCTGCTTGGTAGGCCTGGGCCTCTGGATGGGCCGGGAACGCCAGATCCCCATTATAGACCATTTGGTCTATCCAGTCAGCAGTTTGCTCACCTGGATAAGAACTGCCCTCTCCAGACTTTAGTCCCTCATCAGGCCCTCACACACCTCAGTAATCAGATGCTTTCATTTTGCAAGTTCGATCTGGAATGACTGGGAGGCATCCGTGGGGCGGCGCTGGCTGGGGGCAGCCACGGAGCAGGTGCAGAAGACGGGTGGGCGGCCTGGCCTGCTCCGGCCCCTCCCTGGTGATCTGGCGATGGGTCTGACTCACACTGTTCTGCTCGCCTTCGAGATGGGTCTCTCCTTCTATTATCTGGTTTTCCAGCCACACCTGTCTGTTCTACCAGGAAAAGGGGGCAGACTGACACCCACACACGCCCAGCTTCACGGGGAAGGAGGGGAGAGGGGGCGGACGGCCTTCCTATTGTTTGTGGGGTCACCCTGTGTCCGGGCTCTGTGCCGCGCAGCCCCGGAGGCCCCTTTCGCTTCCCCTGGAGAGAACAATGGAGGGAGAGGCCCAGAGCCTACACACGAGGCTTGTGAAAATCAATCTGGACAAATCAATGTGTCCGTCTGCTTTCATTTACTATAAAAACAGAACAGAGTTCAAATGTGTCATTGGCTCCGACAGACCTGGTGGGATGAGGGTTTTGGCTGGAAGGTAGAATGCTGGGTCTCTGTCCCGTTTGGTGGGATGAGGGGACAGCTCTTCCCTGCAGCGCGACATTTCCTCCCACACGTGGGGGCCACGTTTGGAAGCATGGGCAGGGAGGGCAGGAGCTCTGCTCTCTCTGAAGGACAACCCTGGTCCTCTCTGACAGGGCTAGTCGACGCCTCCCGTGGCACCAGCCGGTTTTGAGCCCTTCTCGGCTCCCAGGGATAAGTGAAGAGACATCTCCACTTACCCAAAATGTCCAGGGCAGACCCAGGTCCTGCTCAGCGGGGTTGAGAAGTGACTCTGGGCTCGGGAGGTTGTAAACCCTAAGCGCCACTAGCTCTAGTCTGCTCTAAATATCCTTCCTCCTTCCTGAAGCCCGGGGCTCAGCCCACTCAATAGTTCTGGGGTCCCCCACCAGCCTGGAGGCCGGCGAGGTGCAGTGAGGGCACAGCCCCAGCCCTAGCAGCATCCCAAGACAAAGCCCCAGCCCTAGCAGCATCCCAAGACACGGCTCTTTCTCCTACCCTGATTGTCACAGGGACTCAGAATGGGTGACAAAGGGGAGGTGAGGCAGCACAGGGGGCTCAGCATGGCTCTGCGCTTCCTGATGGCCTCCCGGAGCCTCCTCGGTGCTCCTCCTCATGCCCGAGGCCGGGTCTGGGGACAAGTGACCACTGCAGAGGTGGGGACTGGGTCTTCTCTTGGGCAGATATGGTGACCAGTTTACGAGTGTTTCCAACAGATGCACAGGTGTGCATGCACACACACACACACACACACACACACACACTCTTACATCTCTTTCCTCGCCTATCTGTCCACACCACCAACCCTGAGTTTCACTTTCTTTCCATATAGGCTTCACGCACAAATAAAGACTACCCTCTGCTCTTCTGCGGGTTAGCAAATGACGGTAAGAGCATGAACTTTGGAGTGAGACCTCCCATCCCAGTCCTACTGCTTCCTTAAAATCCTCTGGGCCTCAATTTCTCCATCTGTAAAGTGGGGACACTAATGCTACTTGTTTCTCAGGGTTAGTGGGAGGATTTTCAGGATGACATTCGACATTTCTACAGGCTCCTTAGGGGCTGGGTCTTGACCTCGCCAGGGGGAAAAAGACAAGAGTTTGAAATGATACAAGGGAAGGCTATGGAGAGAAGCTGTTGCAGCCGCACCAAAGGTACACACACACACGTGAGGACAGAGCGTGTGCACGGAGTGGGGCTTGGCCTGGGGCCTGGCGAACAGGGGCAGGTGAGCTGGTCAGGAGAGGACACTGAGAACCTGCTCTGCCGCTCACGGCCTGACTGTCATCCTTGTGAAACACACATCTGACCACGACAGCTCCAGGCCGAAAGCAAAACCCCCGAGGGCCGGCTCCGGCCTCCTGCGCTGGCCTCGTGCGCTCCATCGCCACCTGGCACTTGGAACAGCAGCGACACAGAATCGCGTGCTGGGCCTTGCCACTCTTGTCGCCCCTGAATGTCCCTCTTCCCATAGTCAGGCGCTCTGCCTGGTGTGTATGTGTGTGTGTGTGTGTGTGTGTCTAAACCCCATTTCTGTGCTCAGCCTGTTCTCTTGCTCCTACTTCTTTGCGGCTCCCCTCGTCGGGCCGTGGGCTTCCTCAGGACAGAGACCCTTCTCATCTAGTGTTGCCTGCAAGAGGGGCTCCGCTGTTTGCGGAGCGAAGAGGACTGAATGACTTGGTTTCCCCACGTGTGTCCTGGGGCTCCAGGTGAGGGTGTTTACACTGGGTTGTGGCCGGGGGTTGGGGCAGGGGGCTCATGGGGGCTAGAGTGGTGAACATGAGACCGGCCCCAGGATGGAAGTCCAGGAGTCCAGCCTGAGCCCCCAGGTCTGCGGGTCCCGGGATGGCAGAGAAGAGTGGGTCCCCTGTGCTGACAGTGCTCACTGAGGCCATGATGGAAGGAAGGACCAGGACACAGACCGTCCCTCCTCCCTCGGGCTCTCCAGTGCAGCTGCCGGAGAGGGAAGCTCCTGCCTCGGGTTCAACAGGCAGGGCCCCGCCTCTCCCGCCGGGCCTTTCTGGCCACAGCTCACCGAACCCGGGGTCCCAGCCCGAAATGACAGGGGAACGACACCGGCTGCTCCCTGACTACTGAGGGGGTGAACTTCTCCAGGACGTTACATGCCCCAGAAAGGAAATCCGCTTTCTGCAGACTCTGCTCTCCTCTCCACAGCAGGAATTTCTTTGCAGCTAAGGGCAGACACAGTGATGGATGCCAAGCTTAAGAAAGGGGAACTAAAATTTAAAATGGCCGCGAATTAACATTGTGACCTTCTGCCACAGGGGTGCCTCTGGGCTCAGCTTTGGCCTTCCCTCCTCCTTGAGTGACCCTCCTCTACGCTGAAGGGGTCTCCCCAGACTTCAGGCCTCTCTGCATTCAGGCCTATCATCTGTCTGTTGCCTGGCAGGCATCTGTCCCAGGGCACCCTTCAGACATGAAAACCTGCCACCCAGACATTCATTTCACCCCTCGCCCCCAGCCCTGCCCTGACACTGGTCCTTGGACCTGCCTTGCACCCTGTGACCTCACCATTCTCGCGTCCTGGGGCTTGCACATGGGAAACCTCTGCAGGGCTGGCCGTGCCACCCCCTTACCGCCACCCTGGAATGCTGGAACTGGAAGGAAACCTGGATGTCATTGGAACCAGCCTCCTGCTTTACAGATGAGAAAACTTGAGGCCTACAAGAGAGGATGTGACTTGCCTGGGGTCGTAGGACAAGTGGCAGAGTCAGGTGTGGAACCCAGGTCTCTTAGCTGCCGGGGGGCAGTGCCCTCTCCCTTTCAGGGACTGCCTCTTAGTTCCAGCGCCCACCATTTCTGGTTAGGGCCACTGAGGCACATCCTACAGTTCTTTCACCTTCAGGTGGACATCCCTTTCCCACTGCTCTGGATGCCCCCACAACCTCAGACCAAGCCCAGGGCTCTAGCCCGGGGGTCGGGCTTGCCCATTCATCTAACCCCAGCTCACATCCATCTCTGGGAATGCTACCTTCCCCTCCACACTGCTTATGATGGCCTCTGTCCCAGCTTTTCATTGTAGGCCTTGTCTGGGGCATTCTAGAACATTCCTTATATTCTAGAACATTCCAGGCAACCCACCCCTTGCCTGGAATGTTCTTCCTCCTTCCTTTTTGGCCTAAGAAGCCTTCACTACTTGGGGTTCCCACCAAGTGGTGTCCTCTGTTGTGCACGAGAGTTTGGCTTTACGCGTAAGGTCTCTAAAGACAGTTAAATGGCTCCTGTGCTCCTCTTGCCCACCTCTCTAGCCCAGGCCTGGGCCATCACTTAGTACCAACCTGCCCCTGCATCCTGCCCGCTCTGTGCTCTCCAGCTGGTCTGTAGCAGGGACCAAGGCCCTAGGATGCTGGTCACTGCCAGTATCAGAACTTGCCAAGAGTGGCAGCACAAAGACCTCCCTTGGCCTGAAGAAGCCACTGGACGTGCCCCTTTACCCCAGAGCTCATGCCCCTGACCCCTGTGCTTGGACACAGAGAACCCAAGCACTGGGGGCGGGAGACCCAAGCTGTCCATGAGACTGGAAGTCACAAAGAGCCTGCCCCTTCCTGCATGGCTGGGGCCAGCGCGGCTGGGTGGGGCTTGCACGCCGGGCAGCTCAGCTCTAAGTGAAAGGACACAACAGATTGGAAAGGAGATGCCAGCCAGTGTGCCATCCTGAAACAAAACACAGTCACTCTGGGGTTAGTTGGCAAGTCCAAACACAGCATTGGGAAGCAAGCAGAGGTCCTGTCCTCCCACTCTGAGCCCAGTCCCGGCTCAGCGTCCGCCCCGGAGAGGCTGCAAGGCAAAATGAGCAGCGGCATTAATCTGCTGATGGTGAGAGAAACAGGAGCGTTACCCTGGGCCGGCCCCCTCGGCTGCTCTCCCTCACTAAGGAGCTAGAAGGTGGCCCCTGACTTCTTTGCGAGGGTATGAAGCAGACAAAAAAAAAAAAAAAAAAAAAAACACCAAAAAAAGGAAAAAAAAAAAAAAAAAAGATGCTCATGCACCATTAAAACTCATTCAGGTAGAAATAGCCGGGGCAGAGGGCGGAGGGGCAGGAGCAAAGGCTGAGAGAGACCGTGTTTAGGACACACCTGGTCTGTGCTCAGACAACGCCGGTTTAGGCTCCGTGTACAAGTATCAAGGCATGCAGCGTGAATGCGGATTTGACTACAAGTCTCTTCTCCCCAACTCAAGCTGTGGAAAAGCGGCACCGTGGGCGCCTTGTGCTCCTCAGCGGGGGACAGCCTGGTCGATGTGCTTTCCTGGCATTAAGGTCACTATCGACAGCAGCGATGATGGTGCCTGGGCCCCTGTGCTGAACCAGTGGGGACAGTGTGCAGGGGTCCCTTTAAATGGAGTCCGCAGTCCTCCTCATCTCAGGGAGGGCTTGTGAGCCACTGAGAACTCAGGATCCTCCTCGGGGCAGGGCAGGTGGGGGGGAGTTTGTCTACGGCTGGCAGAGGCCCCTGGTGACTAGCAAAGCTGCGTGGGGCGGGCTGGGGGCTGTGGCTGCTCTGGGGCTGTATGTGAGAAAGGGCACTCGGGGGTGGGGAGCGGGGGTGAGGAGAGATGGCTACTGGCTCTGTGACAGGGAGTCACGCTTCAGGAACCTGCAAGAGAGGGGAGGAGAAAAGCGACACAAAAGCGTCCTACAAAGGAACAGACCCGACCACAGCTGGAAGGAAGGCAAACCTTTGAATCAGGTCCTTGAAATACAAGCTGCAGGAAGCTAGAACATTTTGGTGGACTTCAAACTCTCTGCCTTCAACAACAATTTTCAGGTCTGTAAACGCTTTCGCTCTGCGCTGCTGGTTCAATTCCTTCAACATTTCTGCAGAACAGAGAAGACAGACAGGGCCAGGTTCCCATTAAGAGTTTTTTTTTTTTTTCTTAATTAAAAATTTTTCTTTCAAGAAGTAGAGAAATCGGAAAATACTTGATACTGTTTCTTGGCAAGACTGGCTCAACACTGACAGTCAAAAGAAGTCACAAACAGTATGTGTCAACAAGCAGCAACTGGGAGGGGCTACAGAACCAAAGGAATGACAACTTTCCAAAAGCAAAAACAAAACAAAACAAAAAAACCCAAAACCAACCAAACGAACAAACAAACAAACAAAAAACCCCAAACCAAAACAATACAACACCAA